>NW_027315790.1:28565347-28607847 GCF_026437365.1 Eucyclogobius newberryi
TTGTACCACAGCATCTGGACATGTGACGTCTTCATCCATGTTGTGAGTCAAAGGTGAAACTACACGTCAAAGAGCTTCTTCTCCTCAGGTTCCACAACGAGAGCAACATTAGACATGTTACAAATACAAAACGCATATTCATTTTATTTTTTGTGTGCATGTTTCTGAACCGTACAGTTGCCATGGGAAACAAGACCTTGGTACGCTATATACGACGAACCCGAACACCTCGTTTTCTCAGTGGGCAATTTCTCACAATTATAGTCAACGCGGCAGACGAAACGATTTTATTTTCATGCAAGTAACTTTGAAAGAGGAAGCAGTGAATGACTAATCGCCCTTTGGTGAACTTTCCAGAGTCAAACGCAGCGGCGGCTTCGATGGGTTCTAGTTTTATACAGTGAGCTTTTCAGTGTGTATTTTAAAATAGTCGCCATAGTGAGCGAGGACGTCGAGACATTTGCTCTCCACTGTCGCCCTCAGACGCCCTCACAAAGCTCCAAGTCTTCCTCTGGGCCAGTGTTTATTAAACCTTTTTAGTCTTGTTTACGCCCTAAGCTTTGAATAATATTGTAATTTATAAGGCTGCATAAAATATCACAATTCGACTGGTCACAATTAGCAAATTAAGGAGACTGCGGTTGTTTAAAG
The DNA here is from genome assembly GCF_026437365.1 of Eucyclogobius newberryi. NCBI lineage: Eukaryota > Metazoa > Chordata > Actinopteri > Gobiiformes > Gobiidae > Eucyclogobius > Eucyclogobius newberryi. The sequence continues at coordinate 28,565,999 of NW_027315790.1, forward strand.
GGGACAAAATGTGCAAAATGAACTTTATAATTCGCTTTTGACCTTTTACAGCGATGTTTCCTCATCACTATCGTCCTCAAAGTTGTAGTTTAGTCAGTTTACGCATGTTTGAGTGACTGTATCGTCCTAGACTGTTTTCAACTACCCCCTATCCCCGCCCACTTCTCTGCACTTAGTCGCCTTATTTTGAAAAGACTGTGAGTGAAACATGTCTCAAGTGTCACGTGTCCACTTTTCAAGAATAAAAACATGTACATGTCATGGTGCAGCTGTTTACGGTGAAACGTTGCTATGAAGAGGCGGAGTTTATCACTACGAAGAGGCGGAGCTTATCATTTCTGCAGTTTTGAACAGGAAGTCAATGGAGCTGTTTCGATTTCCAAGCATTTTTATATAAATATTGCAGTTTACAATGAACAAAATGTAAAATGATGATCTACTTATGTTATAGTTCAATATTAAGTACCTGAAAAAAGCACAGTATGTTATTAAAGTCTCGTGTACAACAACAAAATCCAAAATAAACAACATATCTTGAACAGAACCTGAACTGGATAAGTACAAATGTTATATGTAACGAGTAGGAGTACTTTATTTCTTTCTTACTCCTTTTGTGCAAATCTATAATTATTTAAATATCAATGAATGAAATGCATAATGTAATGTGCCAAAATAAAAAAGACCTCACCACAAAACATCAGCTGACGCCGTAGTTTGGACCTCAACATGTTGTGAAACGCCTGATTCATGCATTAGTTCAGCAGATTCTCCTGGACATGTTTAAAAAGGTGCACTTTGAACAAAATCCAACTAAAACAGAACAGAATTTTGTTGTTCATCCCTTGTAAAGTATTGCTATTATGTATATATTTTTTTGCTTTTAATTAAATTGTAGACGAAATGTATCCAATGTGAAAAATGACTACAAAGATTATTATTATTATTATTTATTTATTTGTATTAATATTTTTTTCATTCAAAGACCCTAAAAGTTTTATGTTTTATTATGTTTTATTATGTTGTATTTTATTTATTTGATCTATTTCATTTATTTCATTTGTTTTAAAAATCCTGAATCCATTTCAAGTACCCAACTTTACAACACACTGTGGAACGTTCCAAGCAATGAAATAACATCTCCATGGAAACAGGCAAGTCCTACACCAGCAAAGTTACATAGTGCAGCTTTAACATGTCCAGCTCTTCCCCCATGTCTTTTCTCATGTATAAATACATGTTCTTAACCACTGCAAAAGGCATAAATGGTACAAAAGACATGATTTTAACATATTTTCTGCGTACAAATACACCAGATGTATTCAGTGATAAACACACAAGATGTTTTCCTGTAGTTTAACCGTAACTCACGGCTGAACAACAATCCAACACGTCTTCTCTGTTAAAGTGCATAATAAGTCAGAAGTTGAGCAAAGCAAAGTTGACAATAACGCTTTCACAATATCACATTTCCCCCTCGTGCTGATAAATCACAATGTTTGATTCAGTGTGTGTTCACTAACAGAGGTGGTAGTAGTACTCAGACTTGACTTTTTAAAGCAGTTTTCTAACTCGATAGTTTCGTTTTTCTACAGCGATAAAAGCGTCATGTGAACGTTATTGCTTCAAACTCTTACACGTCACCTTGAGATATGATTTTTTGTTGTGCGTATTCTTTGAAAATACCAGAATACCAGAGAATACCAGCATTATTTACCGTATTTTCCGGACTATAAGTCACACCTTTTTTCATAGTATTGGCCGGGGTGCGACTTATACTTATATTTATACTTATATACTTAAACTCTGGAGCGACTTATATGTGATATTATTTGTTATTTTCACACTTGCAACTGCATTTCATACTCCAGTGCGACTTATATATACGGTGATGTTTTGTCAGTCCGGTTACTCAAATCATGAAACATATTTCAAATACATTTTACGTCAAAGTAAAAAGAGGGCCACTACTATTTACTTCTATTTGAGTGATATTATTTTGAAGTAACGTTACTCTTCTTACTCAAGTATATATTTTGGCTACTCTACACACCTCTGCTTATTAAAACAAATAAATGTCATATACCGTATTTTCCGGACTATAAGTCGCATAGTTTTGGCCGGGGTGCGACTTATACTTATATTATATATTTATACTTACATACTTGTACTCCGGAGTGACTTATGTGTGATATTATTTGTTATTTTCACACTTGCAACCGCATTTCATACTCCAGTGCGACTTATACATGTTTTTTCTTCTCTATTATGCATTTTTTGGCTGGTGCGATTTATACTCCGGTGCCACTTATAGTCCGGAAAATACGGTATATAAATATAAAAGGGAAAGAGAGTTTAATCAGTGACAAATACACAATACATAGTTTAAATTTCTTCCTCCAATGTGTGAACTTTGCTCCAAACCACATGCTTTTTCTGACAGAGGATTAACAATGGAGTTAATCAACAATTCAAAAGACTCAAGTTGAACATTAACTATTTCAAAACTGCTCGATCTCCGTCTGATTAAACTTGGATAAACTTTAGTAAAAATCACTAGAACACAAAAAGCTTTTTCCATTGCCGGATGTTTCGGACGCAGTAGCACTTTCTCTATGAGTCAAATGTGTTTGATATGTAAATGCTGATGGCGCAGAAGAACGCTGTCTGTCCAAATACCACCAGCTAATGTTACTTCAAAACATGAATACATCTAGTACTACTGTTCTTACTCCTAGTGTCATCGCAGTAAAAAGAAAACTACTGCATGTACTCGTGCTGTTGGTAATATGCAAGTTTCCTTTTTACAAATACAGAGAGTTTGACTCAAACAATAAACATTTACTACAACTCCTGCTAGTTTCATTATTATATTTGCTCAGTAATATGTTATTCAAATAGAATGCACTCACTAATGTAATTACTGTTGTCAGGCTGTTTACAATCAGATCATGTAGTTTTGTCAAGTTTTGTAATCATTATCATTGCAATTAAGTGTCAAGTTCTGTAAAAACAAAAAAGATAATTTAATGTGTTTGAAAGTCAATATGAGAAGCTGAAATAGGACTTTTTTGTAATATAGCAAAGCAAGTACCGGTATATCAGAAGAATCAGAATGTATTTGTGGTTTTCAGTATGAGAAATAAACTGAAATTAATTACTAATTTCGGTTAGCAGCAGCAAATAGTATAATACATATATTTAAAATATTGTTGATGTTAAATCAGAGCCGTGGGAGACATTATGATTATATTTAGTAATGAACTATAACACAAATAGATCATCATTTTGCACTTTGTTCACTCCAAACCGCAATATTGATCCTAAACGGCTTGATAGAAACGGGTTCGTTGACTACATGTTCAAACCTGCAGAACTGATAAGCCTTCATAGCGATAAGCTCCGCCTCTTTATAGTGATAAGCCCCGCCTCTTCACAGCGACGTTTCACAGATTGTCATTTTGATTTCTGAAAAGGGGCTACATGCGATTTTAGAACGTAACAGTCGGAGTCTTCGACATTCAAATGATCGCAATTAACTGTGGGCATGTGGGCGGGGACAGGGGGTAGGTGAACGCAGGACTTTTCTGAGCACGCAAGCCTCAGTTGCAGGACAAAACAGGAGTATTCAAACACGAATCAATGAGTCAATACACAACTTTGAGTAAACTAATGATGAGGAAACACAGTTAAAAGCTCATTAAAGTTAATTTTGTACAATGTGTCCCCTTTGACCACTTTAAACTTCTTTAAATACGCTTCATTTTGAGCTGCAACAACCGTTCAAAAATAAAGAAAAGAGAATGCGTCGCCAACGTTTCGATCTGGAGATACTTCAAACCCATATTTTATTCCATACGCCGTCCAGAAAAGTTACACGTTGCAGCTTTAAACTAAATCAAGGCAAATTATGTGGACGTGGTACTATGAGCGCGGCCATTTTGCTCAACCCCAAAACCCTCAAAATGAACGTAAACAGTTTCGAGCTGAAGTGGTTCTTAAAACGCTGCCGTGAATCACATTCTCCCGTTTGTGCCAGAAGCAGCAGCAGAAGCAGCAGCAGTTGTCGTAGTAGTAGTAGTAAAATAAAAACTGTGTCTGAGTCATGGCAGTTGTACCACATTTGTTAGCGTGAGTAGGACAGAGACGCGGCCCCAGAGACATGGACAGAGACGCTGCCCCAGAGACATGGGCAGGATCGGCTTTACAGAGTGCATCCTCTGCCTCTCGGGAAAATGTGGCGCTAAATGTGGAGCAAGTGGTTCAACGAGGAAACGAAAGCAATAAAGTCGCAATGTTTAAACTGGTAAAACGCTGACAAACCGAACCACAAGTAATACATAATAAATATCAAACATGTAATGAGCAGAGTATACAAGATATACATTTAGTTTCGAAAGAGGATGACATTTGTAAGTACTGTATTTTCTGCACTATAAGGCGCACTGGATTATAATGCGCATTAAGCCAAACAAAACATGCACCACACAAAACCGCTTCGAGGTCAGTAAACACAACCAGAATTAATCCATATATAAGGCGCACTGGATTATAAAGCGCACTGCTGTTTATAGAGAAAATTACGGTACATATAAATGTGTACTTCAATTCAAAGAGTACGCTCAGAGTTAAATGTTCCAAAGCTAAAACTATGACACTGCATTAAAGGTTCATTACAGCTAACGAAAGCGTAAGATGTTTTGTGTAGGCTAAATCTAGCAGGTAATGGTGACAGTTTCCCATTAGACTGTGTTTAAAATGTGCTGTAGAAATAAAGCTGGACCGTTTTGTGTAACTGTGTCATTGTTTGGGTTGAATCTAAAAGTATCCAGGAGTGTAAACCCCACAGTACTAATGAAAACAGTGCTTGGGTCAGGACTTGACTGGACAATATTTACCCCAGCATGTGTTCTGCAGCCCATAGACCCCACGGAAAAGCATAACAAGCGGTGCATTTGGGTCTCACCAGTGCCGGGTCGTCCCATGATGATCTGCTTGCGCGGGGCCGGGTGCGGGGATTCGGCTGGCAGTATGAGCGGCAGCAGGGCGGTGGGGGTTGGGTGACAGGCCACGGGCTGAGGCAGCGCCCCGGAGGAGTCCTGATGCCCTCCCTCCGGCCTGCGCTCCCTCTCTCTGCCCCCCGACCCAGAGGAGCAGAGCACGGAGCCCGGCGACGGGGTGGCCGCGCTGGACAGGGCAGTGGGGCCGGCCGAGGCTGGGGTCAGCGACTGCAGAAGAGAGGGACAGTTATATATATATATGTACTTTTACTGTTTTGTATGAGTAATTAATGATTCAACATAGTCATTTCCCAACAGTGGCATTACGAAACCTTCATGACGATCATACAACCCACATAGTCCGGCTGTGTAAATTGATCATACATATACAGTATGTCGTCCGGGACACCTGCCATTGCGTTTCACAGCCCCGTTAATGTATAGGAAATATGTGTCTTGTTGCGTGGAGCGCGGATCATGTTCCGGGGGAGCAGCCTGGGTGGGATTCAGCCTGAACCATGTGCCCCCTGTCATCACTAATCACTGTCTCGCTCCAGCTTTCTTTACCTCTTCCACCGCTATCATCGCTACACGCAGCTACAGTGTCAGCCACCGCGCCCTCCACCATTCAACACTGACATATTTTACAGAATAGATGTAATGCTGTATTTCTGGTATTCAGTAATAAACTATCACATACATAGATCATGATTTATGTATTTATCTTTTTATTCGAATGCTCTAATATGACTAGAAACATGTCATTAGATATGTCAAGCCTCTTCATAGTGGCGTTTCATTGTAGCAAGCAGTGGGCTTGAAATTAGCTGGTGTTTTTTATTGCTATATTTTAAAACATTTGTAGGGTTATCAGAGGTACAATATCAGTTTTGTCATAAGCGCAATAAATATGTTTCTACTGTTCGTAAAGTTAAAGCATCTTACTACGTCAATACTTTTATACGGAATCACAGGGCAATTTTGTTAAATCCTTATTTCAAAATTCTGCTCCGGCTTTACCAAATGAAATTATTAAAGATTCAATTAGTCCGACAAGAAAAAAAGATATTTATGATGTGTTTAACCAGCACTTTGCCGATGCTGGAAATACGTTTGATGATGTTGCTCCATCTGTTGCTGTTACTCCAATACATGAGAAAAGACCTGATGATCAAGTATTTTCCTTAAGCCTTTTACACAGAATGAAGTATTAAATATGTTGCTCTCTATATTTTCTCCAAATAAGTCCACTGGAGCAGACACCCTCCAGCCTTGGTTATGTTATCTGCTCCACTAACTAATTGTTAAACTCATATTTTTAATCTCACAATTTATTTTGAAAGTATCCCATTACTATGGAAAACTGCTTTTGTTCTTCCTTTTTATGAAGGAGGCTGGAAAAATGATTAAAATAATTACCATCCAATCTCAAAACTAACCAGGTGCGTGCTTTCTTTACCAAATATTACATTTTAAACAGTCACCAGTCCAACAGCTGCTACCAAAGTTATACACGATATTGCTATTAGCTGTTTTTGATGTTTTGTCAAAAGCTTTTGATTCTGTTGATCATTGTGTATTCTCTTGGATCATCTGGATGCTGCTGGGCTTGATATGAATTCTAAAACGTGGTTTGCAGATTACCTCACATACAGAGCTCAAGCTGTTTCTGCTGATGGCTTTCAATCTGAATTTTCTTATCAGTAATCTTATGATATGAAGGTGTTCCTCAAGGGTCTGTCCTTGGACCACTTTTAATTACAATTGAACTGAGGACCTGAGGACCTCATGGACCGGCCTCCTGCTGGTGCCAGAGTCAGGACTAAACATGGAAAGGCCTCCTGCTGGTGCCAGAGTCAGGACTAAACATGGACCGGCCTCCTGCTGGTGCCAGAGTCAGGACTAAACATGGAAAGGCCTCCTGCTAGTGCCAGAGTCAGGACTAAACATGGAAAGGCCTCCTGCTGGTGCCAGAGTCAGGACTAAACATGGAAAGGCCTCCTGCTAGTGCCAGAGTCAGGACTAAACATGGAAAGGCCTCCTGCTAGTGCCAGAGTCAGGACTAAACATAGACCGGCCTCCTGCTGGTGCCAGAGTCAGGACTAAACATGGACCGGCCTCCTGCTGGTGCCAGAGTCAGGACTAAACATGGAAAGGCCTCCTGCTGGTGCCAGAGTCAGGACTAAACATGGAAAGGCCTCCTGCTGGTGCCAGAGTCAGGACTAAACATGGACTGGCCTCCTGCTGGTGCCAGAGTCAGGACTAAACATGGACCGGCCTCTTGCTGGTTCCAGAGTCAGGACTAAACATGGACCGGCCTCCTGCTGGTGCCAGAGTCAGGACTAAACATGGAAAGGCCTCCTGCTGGTGCCAGAGTCAGGACTAAACATGGAAAGGCCTCCTGCTGGTGCCAGAGTCAGGACTAAACATGGAAAGGCCTCCTGCTGGTGCCAGAGTCAGAACTGAACATGGACCGGCCTCCTGCTGGTGCCAGAGTCAGGACTAAACATGGACCGGCCTCCTGCTGGTGCCAGAGTCAGAACTGAACATGGCTGAGTCAGGACTAAACATGGACCGGCCTCCTGCTGGTGCCAGAGTCAGGACTAAACATGGACCGGCCTCCTGCTGGTGCCAGAGTCAGGACTAAACATGGACCGGCCTCCTGCTGGTGCCAGAGTCAGGACTAAACATGGACCGGCCTCCTGCTGGTGCCAGAGTCAGGACTAAACATGGACCGGCCTCCTGCTGGTGCCAGAGTCAGGACTAAACATGGACCGGCCTCCTGCTGGTGCCAGACTCAGGACTAAACATGGACCGGCCTCTTGCTGGTGCCAGAGTCAGGACTAAACATGGAAAGGCCTCCTGCTGGTGCAGAGTCAGGACTAAACATGGACCGGCCTCCTGCTGGTGCCAGAGTCAGAACTGAACATGGACCGGCCTCCTGCTAGTGCCAGAGTCAGGACTAAACATGGACCGGCCTCCTGCTGGTGCCAGAGTCAGGACTAAACATGGACCGGCCTCCTGCTGGTGCCAGAGTCAGGACTAAACATGGACCGGCCTCCTGCTGGTGCCAGAGTCAGGACTAAACATGGACCGGCCTCCTGCTGGTGCCAGAGTCAGGACTAAACATGGACCGGCCTCCTGCTGGTGCCCAGAGTCAGGACTAAACATGGAAAGGCCTCCTGCTGGTGCCAGAGTCAGGACTAAACATGGACCGGCCTCCTGCTGGTGCCAGAGTCAGGACTAAACATGGACCGGCCTCCTGCTGGTGCCCAGAGTCAGGACTAAACATGGACCGGCCTCCTGCTGGTGCCCAGAGTCAGGACTAAACATGGAAAGGCCTCCTGCTGGTGCCAGAGTCAGGACTAAACATGGACCGGCCTCCTGCTGGTGCCCAGAGTCAGGACTAAACATGGACCGGCCTCCTGCTGGTGCCAGAGTCAGGACTAAACATGGACCGGCCTCCTGCTGGTGCCCAGAGTCAGGACTAAACATGGACCGGCCTCCTGCTGGTGCCAGAGTCAGGACAAAACATGGGGAATCTGCGTTTCAGTTTTATGCAGCTAAAATCTGGAACATTCTTCCTGAAGATGTGAGACAGGCTTCAACTCTGACAATGTTCAAATCTAAGCTAAAAACTGTTTTGTTTAGCTCTGCATGTGACTGAAAGGATTTAGGTCTTGAACTGTTTTGTGATTTCTGTCATGTCTTGGTGATTTTATGATTTTTTTCCTGTGGTGTGAAGCACTCTGAACTTGCCAACTTGGCATTTCACCTGATTATTTATCATGTTTGCAGAACATCAGATCAGGTATTCGCCACTTGAGAGCTCAGGACTTTTTTATTTTACAATCCCAACGTGTCAATACAGAAAAAGGCCTACAGCAACTTAGCTCCCTGCCTCAGGAACAAAACACAGAGGCTTTTTAAATTGAATTATTTTCATACCTTTTAATGTTTTTAAAGCACTGGTTATTGCCCGCAGGGCCAGTGCACTTGTTTTACATCACTTTATCTCATAGTGTAAGTGGGTTTTTATGTACTGGTGTTTGTTAATTTTATTGATTGTTTTATTGAATGTTTTAATTTATGTTTTAGTTGGATATTCTGTGTTTGATTGGTTAATCTGTTTTGTACCCATGAAAAAGTGATTTTTTTCTCATTGGGGTTTCCCTGTATTAAAAATAATAAAAATTAAAAATAGAAGGAAGTGAAAACTACGCCTCACAGCACAAATTTAAAACAAAACAGTTTTACTTAAATGTGCATAAATCAAAATACAACGAGTAAACTCATGATGGGGGAAACCATGTAATAACATGGTTAAAGGCTCATAAAAATGGCATAACATTTCACCTTTAAAGTGCATGGACTTCACTAAAACGGAGTAAACATGTTCTTATTTTTCCCCGTTTAAAAATATTGGTGACGTTTATAATTGTACTTCCTGTTGGACATGAGCAGCAGATGTGACATAGGTAGAGATACATTCTGTTACCAAGCAACCATAATGTTAACAAGGACCAAAGCTTGTCTAATTTACATAATAGCTTTGTTTTGACAAATAAATGTTGCTTATTCATGACATGGACAGATCTCCGTTTTATAACTCAGCTCTACTTCCTGTAAATTAATTAATATACTTATTTTTCATGTTTTTCCACAAACTGCAACTGTGATAAATACTTAACACAGATTCTATCCCACCAAACTAAGTACTAATACAAAAAATCATGAGAACCTGACATATGCACTTAAGTATAAACTACATTTGAGAGTAATAACTCAAAAAGAGAACATATTTATTTTTATGTTAATAGTGTAAAATAAAAAAAGAACAATAAAAACTGAACTAGCTAATGGCTGACATCATGAACCCTTGCATCTCATTCCTTACAACTATTTATTTGAAGCTCAGTAGTCCACATAAACACAAAGGTTAGTGGTTTGATCTCAGCTCCGAACAGTGCATGCTGACGTTGTGTCCTTGAACAAGACATTTCACTCGCCTTGCCATGTATGAGTGTGTGAGACAAGAGGCGTGTGGAGTTTCCGGTTTAACCCTATTTGGTCTGCACTAGGCTGCTGGTCGTTATAGACAACCACATTAGACACTTCAACTCATTGATCATCCAAACGAGGCGCAGCTAAACTCGCACGAACCTATTGATTGGGGGGGGCAGACAATGTGCAAAACTGATAAAGATTTTTTTTTATCAATAACTACACTCAAATTCAAGCACTACAAAGACATCTGACATACAAATTCATGCGGCGCCTGGAGGTGTCTAAAAATACCATTATAATGACCCCGACCAGTCCTCATACGAATTTATGCCGCTCTGAGATACATTGGGTGGAGATAATCGTCATTGTGTGAACAAATTTGATTGTTGTGCTTTTGTATATTGTGTTTTTAATTATGGACCACCTTTGCGTCTGAAATAAAGTAAATAATACAATGGAGAATGGGCGTGAAGATGTTTCTTTTGAAAAATCATAATTTTTCAACAGTGTTTTTCTTTCTTGGATGATATGAAGTATTTGTGGTTCGTCACTTACCGAGCTGGAGGTGACAAGGACCAGAGTAGACGTGTTCCTCAGCAGGACTGTGCCGTTTGGAGCAGCACCGTTGATGGGCACCGGGGCCTGGAGTCCTGGGGGTCCGGCGTGCTGAGGCTGGCTGTGCTCTCTGGATCTGCTCCTCTCTCGTCTCCCCAAGGGTCCATCGGAGAATTTCGCCAATGGGACATCCGGGTTGCGCACGATGACAGGGGAGTCACGGAGGGGTACGATGCGGCGCGAAGAGGACTCTTGAGGCAGCGGAGAAGGAGGCGTGGGTGAAACTAGCATGGGTGGGGGGGTGGAGGCGGCGGAGGATGGGGGTCTGCTGGTAGCGCTTCGAGGCCTGGGAAAGGAGAGCGAGGAGGGGGTTGTTGGCTGACTTTGAGGCGAAAGGACTCTAAATGCTGGGCTCAAATTTGGATCGCCCATTCCTGTCCCGCCAACACCCATCATTTGCTGATCAGGTTTGTTTTGGTAATCCTGAATTGCTGGTAGAGGAGGGATCGGGTGCAAGTCCATTTTTCGTTTGCTGGGGCTCATGGGAACTGTGAATGTTAGGTTGGTTTGAAACGTTGGGACGATCCCGGACAAGTGGCGCTCTCGCTCAGCCCCCGGCGTACTGATTTTTGTTCCGCTAAGCTGACGATGGCGACGAGGGGTTAACGAGGCAGGAGATGTGATGGGGCTGAAGCTCGCTGGCCGAAAGCCGAAAAGCGGAGAAGGGGAAGGAGAAGGGGTGGGTGAAAAGGGCGATTGGTTGGATATGGGCGAGTAAGATGGTGTGCGGGACCCTCCAAGAGATACAAGCATGGTCGCAGCTTCGCACTCATCAAAGTCAAAGCGGGACAGATCTTGCGGCAGCAGCGATGGCAGGACCAGGCGAGGACGGGAATCTGCGCCACGGCTGCTGGTCTCACTGCTTTCCCGAGAGGTTTCATCCCAATCGAACTCTGAGCTGGCTCTCCCTCCACTTAGCCGAAGATCAGATGGAGTAAGAGTCCCAGTACTGCTTGCCCCGCCTCTATCCCGGCCACCTCCACTGGCTTCCATTTCCTTGGTTCGCATTGAGAGGTGTCTAGAGCAGTAACCTCGGCGCTGCGACTCTTTGGAGCAGCCTTCCCTAGAGCACAGCCTCCTCCATTGCTTTCCATTGAACTTTTTCCGAATTCCTGTCGGGGTGCAGACCACGTCCCCTTTTTTGTACTTCTGCTGTGCGGCCGTGAGCGGTGTCCGGGATCGAGAAGAAGATGACGAGGTTGACCCTGAACCGGAGCCACCTCCCCCAGCCGAAGATCCTGAGACTTTATCCATTCGGGACATCTGGACAGTGGAGGAGGAGATTGGGGGTAAAGGAGGGAGCTGAGGGGTGGTAAGGACTGCTGTGTTTGGGTCTAGACCGAGCACGACAGAGGTGGAAGAAGGGTGGGGGTTAAGGGCAATGTGCGTTGGTGGGACCCCTATGCCCCGAACCACTGACAATGGGTTGAGGTAGCCTGTTGGTGGTGGGTGCTTTGAAAGGATGTGGCGAGGATGCGGTTGAGGAAGTGTCATAGGTTTGGCCCCGGATATGATCGGCCCCATTGGGACCATGTTGAAAATGGACACTTCCATATCTTCTTCAGGAGTCAGCGGCATATAGGGCAGCTGCGGCGGTTTGGAGTTCTCTCTTTCTCTTTCCTGTTTCCTCTGAAACTCTCGTCCCTTCTCTATATCCCATTCGTGCCCGGGAACGAGGCTCAAGACAGAAGCAGGAGTGACCGGAGAGGTGATGGTATGACCTGAGACGGACGAGACTGGTACCATCCCTGGGAACGGCATCCCTCTTCCCAAAACTGGCCCCATTCCAGATGTCATTCCACAAACTTCTAAATCCTCTCGCTCCTCCCGCTCATTTTCCCTTACCCTTTCTTCGACCTCTCTGTCGGCTCCTGCAGAGGGCAGGTCCAAGTCCCAGGGTGGCACCAGGAGGCGGAGTGTTTGTCGGGACACCCAAACGGCCTGGGTGGGGCTGGCAACTTCCTCCTGATTCAGAGAGTGGTGCCTTTCGTCTGTTAGAACGACTCTGTACCGATGGGACACTGCGGGATGAGTATCGACTTGATTCAACACACCTTCTCTGTACCACTGTCCCTCGCTGCCCTCATTATTACCAAACGGGACACAAACACGAGTGCCAATTGGAATGGGGTGGACTCCTGGAGGTGGAGCATCGAGAATTATGTCGACAGGAGCAGAAGTACTATCCCGCCTGTATGGATATCTTAGCAGAGTCTTTTCACCATTGAGTTGTACCTCTAGATTTCCATATTCTCCACTGACTTTTCGGACAATGCCAGGTCGAAACGCTAACCCAGAACTCTCTGTGTCATCATTTCCTCTGCCGTCCTCACCTCTCCTCCTCGGTAGTCTTGCCAGGACACGTTGGTTCTTCATTCCTTTTGCAAGAGCATCTGAAAGCAAGTCAGGTAGCCCCATCGGGACACGAGTTTCGTTGACTACCTCTAGATCTGCCGAATGCTCACTCGCCGTGTCCGTTGAAGAGCATCTAGGCAGCGGACTGGGCGAAACTCTGTCCTCCGCCCCTCTTGATCTTTCTCGCTCCGTTGCTAGCGTCAACGTGGGTGGTCCTGGCGAGCCGTTTCTGCATATCCTGCTGTTGTGGAAATCATCCATTAACCTTCTGCTTTGGGATTGCGAGACTTCGCTTTCTTGACACAATGGCGCATGGCTTGTCGTGATCAGATTTTGAGATGGCGGCGGTGTGTTGGGGGCAGGATTGCTGTTCCCAGATGACGAGTAGTGTTCAGATGTGTACTTTTTTTTCGGGACACGAGCCTTGAAAGTTGTTGTTTTCCGACTTAACGCGTGATTCGGACTGTTAGCACTTGGCGTACTACTATTACTACAACTGCTGCCACCGGTGTCACTATGGCTTCCACCGCTCACCACGGAACGCCCTGAAATGTCATCCGAAGAGGTCAACATTTTCCCTGAATCGACATCTGACAAGCCCTCTCTGTAGAGCCCCTCCCCGTCCGAATTGTCCCGCGCTCTGCTTGGCTCTCGCGAGGAATCTGATGTTCGATTTTGCGGTGACCTATCTCGGTTTTCGTCCGAATCTCTTTTCTCGCTTCCGTCCGACACGTCTTCCGCCCCGCGCCTCTTCCCCCCTTTGGCCCGCGTCGAGGGAGGCGAACGCCGGCCTTGCTTTTTTATCGGCTTCATCTTCGACAATTTATTTTAGTATTTATCCCCGAGGTTTTCTATTGCTTTGCCTTGTTGCTTTCGTCTCTATTTTCCTCCTCTCTCTTCGTCTCTCTCGCGCATCCTGTCTCGTCTGCGACTTCGGTACTTGCCCACCTTTATTCCACGAGCTCTGGAAGAAAGAAAACCAGAGAGGGTTACTCATGTGGTAAACAAAATCAGACTGACATTCACGAAGCCTATTCACACAGACGACAGCGAAGTCCAAGGCAATGACAATAAATCACAGACTCTGTTAAAATCAAAGGGCTTTTCAATGAGATCTTTGTGCACTACAGTATTCATCGCTGAACACTCGGGCTCTGTGCTCAAACTGCTGCATGACAAGTTGTTTTTGTCGGGAAAACGGAGGAGCGATAAAGATTTAATTCAAAAATAGATTGTATAAATCTTTCAAGAACAACCAGGAGACGCTAAATCTGAGTGGGACTTTGCTGGTTAAATACGGGTCAAGAAGTAAATAAATAAAAATGTATGTCATATTTATAAATGATTGAGAATATGCCTTTGGGACAAGAAATCAAAAACTGCTATCTCTAAAAATGTATAAAAGAGACTGTATATTTTTTGTTGATTGGTTAAATGTTAATAAAAAAGTCTACTAAACAAAATGGAAGTATTTTGACTTTACATAGTAGTTTCCATCTTGGTCTGCATTTCTGCTTAAAAAAAACATTAATGATACAACTGTTGTATTGTTATTATTACTATTTGATTAAATCTTTAATCAAGGGTGACTTCTACAGCAGGTTAGGTTAGATTACAAAATACTTATTGTTCAAGAGCAAGCACTTCAAACTACAGTATGTACTTGTGCTGAAACAAGGAACAAGAGGTACTAGTAACTTCCTTTGCGTAAATGCGCATTGTTACCAAATTATTGCAGGAATTTAAAATGAACCGAAATGGGCATAATGTATTTTGTCTCGATTCATATCAGAGATAAGGACAAATGTTGATCCACTAAAAAAAGACTTTTGTGAAACCGCTTGAGCCAAAACAAACAGCGGTCTCATTCCAGAGTCTCGTTCAGTGACCCAGCCCTGACTTCACTCCACGAGAACATACAAGAACAGTCTGACCACACGGCATTCAAAGACCAATGCCACTTTCAATCTGATACTTTGTGCTAATGCAATCACACTGTAACATTGTGTGCGTCTGCAATATTAATCAGGTAAAAGAAGGTTTTTTGGTAGCAGAAAATTGCTTTTTGCATTAGTTTAATACCAAAACTTATTTATATTTAATAAATTAGAGCATGACTTTGGAAAATGGGTCTGGCATTAGGTTATTTAATTAATATAAAAGCTGCCATCCTCGCTGCTGCTGCTGCGGGTGTTAAAAACAGTAGGACACAGGTTTAGTTATTACACAACAAAAAAACTGCTGAAGAAGAAAAGAGCAATCGCTTCAATTTAATTAGTATTATACAGCTTTGAAGTGACAAACATACAAATGAAACTGCATATTTGATTATTGCAAACTCCTTAAGTGGGTTGTGAAACTACATACTCAGAATGAAAGTAGATGTGTCTGAGTCACACTGCAAATGTTGTGTGACAATCTGATTTTGAATGTCACTGTAGGTAACACTGGTATTTCAGTCATCGCTAATTTTACTGCAATATCCACTATTACTACTTCTACTACTGGTACTAAAACTACTACAACTACTGCAACAACAATTACTACTACTACTACTACTACTACTACTACTACATGATCTACTGACTACAAATGCCAAAGTGCAATTCCAGTTCTCAGAATTAGAAATACAGATCGCAATTGTGAAAGTGATTTTTTTTTCAGATTTTCTGATAAAATGAGTCACAAAAGGAAACAGACAATATGGGAAGTTGAAGTGTACTGCATTTAAAAATAAGATATCCGGTATTACATCACATGTACAAAACACTCATCCCTACTTTATACATAACATTGATCATTCAACAACAATAAATGTTGTGTATTTAAGGGTGCGTTTACAAGTGTCCTGCTTTAAGCCCAGTTTAGTCCTATTTTAGACTTGGTTTGATCCTGGTCTAGTCCTGGTCTAGTCCTGGTCTAGTCCTGGTCTAGTCCTGGTCTAGTCCTGGTCTAGTCCCGGTGTAGTCCTGGTGTAGTCCGTGTCTAGTTACTTATTTGTGGCGGGTGTGCACACACACGCTAAAATACACATCTACAACAACTCAAGGTATGTCAAAATATATATCACAAAAGTATCAGCTAAGTATCAGCTAAATATATTGCATTGACACCATAATCCTCCATCTGACAATATTGTTTTGAAAATGATGGATGTTGAAAAAGGCTGATTTAGTTTAAATTAGTCTTGATTTAGTCTTGGTTTTGTCTCTGTTATGTTTTTATTTTGACAGAGTTTGACTATAACACAATATATCGAAACTTTGAAAATATCGTGAATGTTGTTTTGAAGATATGCTAAATTTGAATATCTATAATATAATGTACAGTAAAAAATGCTACAAAAAGAACTGATATATATATATATATATATATATATATATATATTCACATTTCAAAAGTTTCTGATAATTAAACATCAACTAATACATTTAAAGACATGAACTTGAACTGACATTATATCATATATCAGGATACTGAAAAAATAGAGATACTATTTTTTGTCCCCCACCCCTAAATACAACTGAAAATATTGAGTCAAAAAGTATATTAAAATATGGCAATAGTATCCATATCGCAGTCATTTCCAGTATCGTTCATGCTCGTATCCTGATCATGACATTCTGATATTATGTGAAACGTGTTAAAACTTGCCTTTAAACGCATTAGTTGAGGTTGAATTGCCAGACAAAGTAGAAATGTCTGTAAATTTAATCTCAAAAGGAGCAGAAATCACCTGACACCCGTTTTTGAAAGTTCACAACATAAATTATTTTCATTTTTATTCATAATCAGCTCTTTTTGTAGCATTTTGTACCGTAAACGATACACTCAACATTAAAATTTTGCACATCTTCACAACAACAATGCGACAGATACGACCGATTCACGTCAGTTTGTAAATCGCACACTTCTAATCAGAACACAACATTACATCAAAGCTTTTGCACGTCTCAGCCTTTGTCCCGACACCTCCGCGACAGGTGTCAATCACTCACTCACCATTCATTTAAATCTCATCCTCGCACGTAAAACTTCCTGCGTTCTCCCACGTCGAGTCGTAAACGCTCGCGACTCGGCGCATTCATTACACATTTATCCCTTACATAACGCCGCTACTCACATTACAGAAGGCTCGCGTCCAGGCCAGGTACATACTGACAATGAGACGCCATTTTGGATCGCACTAATACTACTATGTACACACACACACACACACGCACGCCACACACGCCACACACACTGAGCTGCGCACCAGGGCTCGGTATGGAAACAGTGAGGAGCTGGAGTGCAATATGCCCAGACAAGCCTCTTTTGCACACACCCGCTGCTGCGCTCTTGGCCGAGGCGAGTCAGAGGCGGGGGAATTCCTCCAGCCTCGACGAGATAGTCCCTCGCTCTTCCTCTCGCTCTCAGACGCTCTCTCTGCGACGACCTTTATCGCCGCTTCAAAGCTGTACGCCTCTAGAAACGCCGCGCTCCTGCCGCGAAACGTTTATTTGTGACTCTCGGTTCTCATGTTGTGTTGCGTAACGTCTGTGATCGCCAGTGATTTCGCGCTGTAGTGACGATATTAGGTCTTTTTGTGAGGAGCATTTTTCATTGATTGAGTTTAAATTGACGAGACGCAGCGATTTGGAAAAACAGATAAGGACAAAACATGGACTAAACCTGGACTAAAGGCTATAAACTAGGGTCAAAGCAGAAGTGAATACACATTTAAATCAGGACTTAATTCATCAAACTTTGAGACACTGTAATTTGGAGTTGTCATTAATGAGCGTGGGTCTTTTAATAAAGAGGTTCACAGACTTTTGAGGAAGACATTTTCATTTTTTTCAATGATAGAGATGTAAGTATTAAACCAGGATTAAATCATAATTACCACCAGGGCCAAACACAGCTGCACTGAGGAATAAACTGGGACAAAACCAGAACTAAACCAGGCAGATCCTGAAGCAGAACTACAACCAGGGCTAAACCACGAACATAAAGCAGGATTATTCCAATTCTAAAGCTAAATTAAACTTGAACAAAAAGCAGGATATGGTTAAAACCAGGGTGGATTAAATTAGTCAAACCAAACCAGGACTAAAACTGGAATACAATTGTTGCTTATCTACTGAGATTCAGGACTAAACCAGGTGCAAACCAGAATCGAACCAGGACCAATCCAGGACTGAACCAAGACCGAACTAGGACCAATCCAGGACTGAACCAAGACCAAACCAAGACCGAACCAGGACCAAACCAGGACCAAACCAAGAACAATCCAGGACCAAACCAAGACCAATCCAGGACCAAACCAGGACCAAACCAAGACCGAACCTGGACCAAACCAGGACCAAACCAGGACCAAACCAGGACCAGACCAGGACCAAACCAGGACCAAACCAAGACCGAACCTGGACCAAACCAAGACCAAACCAAGACCAAACCTGGACCAAACCAGGACCAAACCAGGACCAAACCAGGACTAAACCAGGACCGATCCAGGACCAAACCAGGACTAAACCAGGACTAAACTAGCACTAAAGCAGTAGAGAAGTCTGTAGTAAAGTATGAAAGAATGACATGGCCAGTTGACTCACAATATGAAGGAGAACGCTTTAAGAACAATAAAACTAATGCTAAACAAAATGCTTCAACCGTAACCTTCACCTTAGCCGCGCCAACTCACTTCAGGCATTTCTAAAGTTACCTCTGCGTTAAAGGTTCTGCTTCCACTCACACAGATCCTTTCTCTGTCATTTGAAGTGTTTTTAGCATTTAGCAGAGAGTTTAAACCGCTCTAGGCCTCAGCCGTAGCGTTAGCTCGTAAGTCAGAATTAGCCAATACATAATGAGCGATATGATATGTCCCGGCGCTCGTGTAAACCGCACGTCGTGAACCACGCCGCTTTTTGCCCTTTCCGTTTCCCCTTAGTCACGTAGTATCGATTTCAGTCCCACGTCTCTGTGTCTCTGTTTTGAGCCGTGGTCGTCCGGAATATCAGCCGCTTGTCCTCAAACGATTGTCATTCCGCGCCGCTCTCCCTTTTCTTTTACCCTCGCCCCAATCACTCACGCAAAACTGTTTTTTATTCACACACTTAAACCCGAATGGATCTCGCTGATTGGTCCAGCGCGCTCGCCTCGTGTGAGTTTGTTTGTTTGTTTGCCGCCGTGGGACTCCCCCGACGCTGCGCAGTCATCGTGTTTCCCAACGCAGCGGAGTCGGCGGCGTTTAAAGATGCTGGGACGGCTGAAATCTAAAGCGGTTTTCCCACACGGAGGAATAACACGGATCTGTTTACTTTGAACGATCAGCGTTAGATGTAGTTATGAATTGATAATGACGTCGTCGGGCTTCGCTGTGTCAATGTTTGGCTAGTTTACTTGCGGTACGCGGCTCGAGCGTGTAGTTGTGGACATTTAGTGATCAAGACAATGAACGGCCTATTAAGGATGACAAAAAAATGCAATACACTGTTAATAATTGTTACTAAAATGTGTATTGAAACTAGATACTTGTATGAAAACTCAAAAATGACAATGAAGCATATTAATAAGACAAGGTTAGACGTTTTCTGAATTGTTTTAGACTTGTCTTCATCTCTTTTAGGACTAATAAGACCACATGGTACTGTATTAAGGAAACTACTATTGTTTTGTGCTTAAAGTGGAATTCTAAAGTACCGTATTTTCTAGACTACAAGTCACACCTTTTTTCATAGTTTTGGCCGGAGTGCGACTTATACTTCAGAGCGATTTATATGTGATATTATATGTTATTTTCACATTGACAACCACAAGAGGGCGCTCTAGGCTCTAAGCGACACAGAAGAAGAATCTACACTTCCTCTTCCTCTGGAGTTTGTGGAGTTGTTTAGAAGTGACACAGAGGAAGAAGAATTCAGTGGATTTAGTGATTTGGGGTAAAACTGATGCTTTGGTAAACTTGTTAGCATGTTCTTTATGCTATAGTTATCTGAATAACTGTTCATATGTTACGTTAACATACCAGACACTTACCACAGTTCTGTCTGTGCCTCATGTAGCTGAAGGTGTTAGCGTTAGCATACGTACACCATGTACTCTCATCTGTTATTATTTTGAACTGCATTTCAAGATTAAATGTCCGTTCTTGGTCTCGGATTTTAGCATATCAATTTCTCCAAAAAATGCGACTTATATATGTTTTTTTCTTCTCTATTATGCATTTTTTGGCTAGTGCGACTTATACTCCGGAAATACGGTAAACAGAGTGTGTTTTATTATCATGGATTTATTGAAATTGGCATCAAGTATCAACCCGTTTTCCTTAGAAAAGAATAATCTAATATATATATTTATCTCTTAAAGGGAACATGTTGTGCAAAATCAACTTGAATGAACTTTGAACCATGTTATAACAGTGTTTACGTTTATTTTTTATTCATCTGTTTCCCTTAAAGTTGTATTTAGATTAATGTATGCACGTTAGAGTGATCCTGTATTATCCTGCAATAGAAAATTCCAGTAGTATTATTTTTACTATTATTACGGTGTATTTATATATAACGCTTTTCCACCTTCAAAGCACTTTACGAGACATGCTGGTCTCCCTCTAGCGCCCCACTGTGGTGCCTGGTCTCCCATCCGAGCACTAACCGGGCCCCTGACGATGATCGGGGAACGGTCTGTTTTCACCTCCCCCCTGTTTCCGCCCACTTTTTTTTTCTCTTTGGTCGCAATTATTTGTAAAATCGAGACTCTGAGTTACACATTTTGGGTTAAAAGTAATGTCACCTTTCTTTCTTTGGGCTTGTAGCCTTTAATAGACGGAACAGCTCAGCGTGAAACGGGGGCGAGAGAGAAGGGGAGGACATGCAGTCGGAGCTGGGATTCCGACCCACCCGGCCGGCAGCACTCAAAATGTCAAAAATCAAAACGTATAAATGACAATCTGCAGCTCGTTACAGTGAAAAGTCACAGTTTTGAACAGGAAGTCAACGGATCTGCTTCTAGTCGTATCTATATATCGCAAATAAAATAAAACAATGTACTTTATTACAGTTCGACGCCTGCAAAAAGCACGGTACAGTGTGTCTCCGAACAGATTTATAACTCAACACAGTCAAAATCAACTTAGCGACATAAAAGTGTGTCCAGGGGTGAAACAAGAATGAAAGTAGTTTGTGGAGGAGTTGAACTTTAAGTGCGAGTCGGGGCTCTCGCATACCACGCACATTCACCATTCTCAACACGTCGTTTCAGAGCGTAGCCTCACAAAAGACACGACGGAAATCAGAAAACGGTTGCAGACGTCAAAGAGGAGAGTGCGGCGACGCATTTTTGTGATTTGAGCTTTTCTTTGCCAGAGAATGTGTTTTAAAGGTCAGCAAACATTAAATCGGGCTCGTTCTCGCCTTCAGTCAATCACAGCCTGTCGCTCTTGCCTCTCGACCAATCATCTCTCGGCATATTCATACAACGACCCTGAATCGGATGCGTTGTCGCCGCGGCAGCAGAATGATCGGCCTCTTCAGCTTCTCCGTCTCAATACGACGACTCGATCACGCGCTCCGTCGCCCGTCATTACGTGCGGTTATATACGTAACGTTTACTCATAAAGGTGCACGGTGTAACTTTTCTGGAGGAGCAGCCGCTTTCCCCGCTCGTCTCCATGGAGATATGTATTGCTTTGCCTGCGATGTTCCACAGTATGACACTAGGGATGATCCGAAATTTCTAAATCAACCACACGTGTATGTTAATTTATCGTAAAGTTCACAATTTATCTTTTAAATGTTGTAAAGATAATAACAGCATGTATTTACCTGGAATATAAAGTCATTTGTTGCATGTCTGCGTGAACATACGGCCATGTTTTTTACATTAATTGCGGTTTTATTCAGATTTTCAAGCGCAGTTGGACCTGGTGCGTCGCTGGTGGTGCAGTGGTTAAGCGTGTTGCACATGTGCGGTTCAGCCCTCATGACATTTGCAGAAGGTCACACCCGCTCACTCCCCCTTTCACGCCCCGACGCCGTGACGCCTCCAATCAAATAAAAGCTTACGGGACCAAAACAATGCATTTTAATAAAAAGACGACTAAGTGGAGATGACAAACAGACCGGGGCAGTGCAGAAAACATTTACGTTAACCCAGAGGACACTTCACAGGTCAAGTTACAGGTCAGATCTGTGGAGAGGCGACTTCACTCACAGTAAAAATGCATGTTTTCTGAGGTGTATTTGCGATAAATGTGTCAATTAGAATAAATCCAAGCAGGTTTAAAGGTCCCATAACATGCAAAATTGACTTTTCAGAGCTTTTAACCTTCTTACATTGCTATTTGTGCTTCATATATGTACCCAGAGTGTTTTTTTGATTGATTCCTGCAGTGTTTAGCTATAGTACAGACTATCTCCTTTCCGCGAATCTCCAAACTGACGGGCGGTGGAGGCAAGACCGCGTCATAAGGGCAAGCACGCGTCACCCCCCCCTCTCTCCACCCCCCTCCCGCCTGCCGCCTTAAAGACATTTACAGACATGATTGAGCACATTCCCAATGCAGTGTGTGAATATCGTTATTGAGATACCGTATTTTCCGGACTATAAGGCGCAAAACTTTTTTCATAGTTTTGGCCGGGGTACGACTTATACTTACATACTTATACTTATATATATACGACTTATATGTGATATTATTTGTTATTTTTACACACCGCATTTCATACTCCAGTGCGACTTATATATGTTTTTTTCTTCTCTATTATGCATTTTTTGGCTGGTGCGACTTATACTCCGGAAAATACGGTATTCATTTTTGTCACTATCGCCCTCCACTACATGTTGCACCTTTAAAGAAACTACTGCACACTTCGCCCGTTCGTCTTCTTTGAATTGAATCGCCGCAGACGGATGGCGAGACCAGCGGAGGGGAAAATGT
The DNA here is from genome assembly GCF_026437365.1 of Eucyclogobius newberryi. NCBI lineage: Eukaryota > Metazoa > Chordata > Actinopteri > Gobiiformes > Gobiidae > Eucyclogobius > Eucyclogobius newberryi. Next base: position 28,588,889 of record NW_027315790.1, read on the forward strand.
GTACGTTGCCAGATAAACCACTTGAATCCTCTTACTCCTACAAACATAAGAACGAGTCCGACGTGTCTCCTGCCGCTTTGACGGACAGACGACTTCCCCCTCTCCACTTCCTCCCGCTGCTCCTTTCTCTTCCTCCCTCGTTTCTCTTCCTCCCTCGCTCTCTCCCTCTCGTCTCTCTTCCTCCCTCGCTCTCTCCTTCTCGTTTCTCTTCCTCCTCGCTCTCTCCCTCTCATTTCTCTTCCTCCCTCGCTGTCTCCCTCTCGTCTCTCTTCCTCCCTCGCTCTCTCCTTCTCGTTTCTCTTCCTCCTCGCTCTCTCCCTCTCATTTCTCTTCCTCCCTCGCTGTCTCCCTCTCGTCTCTCTTCCTCCCTCGCTCTCTCCTTCTCGTTTCTCTTCCTCCCTCGCTCTCGCCCTCTCATTTCTCTTCCTCCCTCGCTGTCTCCCTCTCGTCTCTCTTCCTCCCTCGCTCTCTCCTTCTCGTTTCTCTTCCTCCCTCGCTCTCGCCCTCTCATTTCTCTTCCTCCCTCGCTGTCTCCCTCTCGTCTCTCTTCCTCCCTCGCTCTCTCCTTCTCGTTTCTCTTCCTCCCTCGCTCTCGCCCTCTCATTTCTCTTCCTCCCTCGCTGTCTCCCTCTCGTCTCTCTTCCTCCCTCGCTCTCTCCTTCTCGTTTCTCTTCCTCCCTCGCTCTCGCCCTCTCATTTCTCTTCCTCCCTCGCTGTCTCCCTCTCGTCTCTCTTCCTCCCTCGTTTCTCTTCCTCCCTCGCTCTCTCCCTCTCGTCTCTCTTCCTCCCTCGCTCTCTCCTTCTCGTTTCTCTTCCTCCTCGCTCTCTCCCTCTCATTTCTCTTCCTCCCTCGCTGTCTCCCTCTCGTCTCTCTTCCTCCCTCGTTTCTCTTCCTCCCTCGCTGTCTCCCTCTCGTCTCTCTTCCTCCCTCGCTCTCTCCTTCTCGTTTCTCTTCCTCCCTCGCTCTCGCCCTCTCATTTCTCTTCCTCCCTCGCTGTCTCCCTCTCGTCTCTCTTCCTCCCTCGCTCTCTCCTTCTCGTCTCTCTTCCTCCCTCGCTCTCTCCCTCTCATTTCTCTTCCTCCCTCGCTGTCTCCCTCTCGTCTCTCTTCCTCCCTCGCTCTCTCCCTCTCATTTCTCTTCCTCCCTCTTGTTTCTCTTCCTCCCTCGCTCTCTCCCTCTCGTTTCTCTTCCTCCCTCTTGTTTCTCTTCCTCCCTCGCTCTATCCCTCTCGTCTCTCCTCCTCCCTCGCTCTCTCCCTCTCGTTTCTCTTCCTCCCTCGCTCTCTCCTTCATGTCCTCGTCTGGTTCGTCTGTGTCGCGCTCGTTCAGAGCCATTAAAACGCGCCGCACCAGACTGTCTCAAGGCTACGCGTCGCACAAAAAGATGGAAATGCTAAAATAAAGGAATGAAGTTTCAATGTAGGAAAGTATTGAAGTTCTGAAACGTGAGATGCCCAAGAAAAGGCTGTGAGAACGGAACATAGGTGCAGGGGAACATCGGTGCAGGGGAACATCGGTGCAGGGGAACATAGGTGCAGGGGAACGTAGGTACGGGGGAACGTAGGTACGGGGGAACGTAGGTACCAGGGAACGTAGGTGCAGGGGAACATAGGTACGGGGGAACGTAGGTACGGGGGAACGTAGGTACCAGGGAACGTAGGTGCAGGGGAACATAGGTACGGGGGAACGTAGGTACGGGGGAACGTAGGTACGGGGGAACGTAGGTACCAGGGAACGTAGGTGCAGGGGAACATAGGTACGGGGGAACGTAGGTGCAGGGGAACATAGGTACACACCCTATTGCATAATTGTTGCGAACGATTTCTCACAGCTAATGCTACCTTTGATTAAGATAACATACAAACATATAAATAAAAAAAAATAACAATTTAAGGAACAGACTGTCTGATTGTGAAGATGATTTCATTTTGTTTTATTAGTTATTTTAATTAGTTATATGTTTCAGTATTTCACGCCTCAGCAGTAGAATTAGCGTTAGCTTTGAGACACAAACATTAGCGTGAACAAACCTGTGTCCCATGTCCCAACAGATGTGTCCAAAACCCATTGATTTGTGGAAGACATGTCCCAGTGGACATGGTTTTTCATACGCTAACCGGAAAGAGGTAAATATATTGTTTCTTTAGCCAAAATAGAAAAAATCTGTTTTTAGAACAATCAGAACACAAACAAGTCACTCAGTTCTACTGATAAAAGTCTCTCAGATTATAGTGACTCACAGGTGATCTGTGAAAGAGACATGAGAGGACAGAGGGCATAAACATGTCCTTCATTTTCCACGCTTTTTACAATTGTATTATTCCCTTCCCATCCAAACTCGAGTGTGTCCCAGTTTTAAATTGAAGAAATCTGGTCACCCAAACAAACACGTCCCTTTATAAACACCTGTGCCTTTGGTGAAGGATTCTCCTGTTTTATAAAGTCTTAAACATGTTGTCAGATACAGGGTCACTGCCTGATCTTATAGTATTTCATGATTTAAGACTGACTTAGCGAAAACCCTTAGCGAACATTGTTTAATCTGTTTTAACATTGTTTCATTTGTTTTGAACATTGTTTAATCTGTTTGAACATTGTTTAATGTGTTTTTTCACTGTCACCCCTCGAGGCAACTGCTGTTGTGATTTTGGGCGTTACAAAAATACATTTAATTGAAATGAACCCAATGGAGCTAGAATTAGACAGGAAGTAGTGACGCTAACACTGAGCTAGAAGGCGCTGTCGTGCACTGAGGCCATTGTTAAGACCTGACGGCACCCGCGCTCGGCCCGGCAGCACCCGCACCCGACGGCACCCGCGCTCGGCCCGACAGCACCTTTAATCGCCTTCATCATAATGTAATAATCATAATTTCGATGTAAACCTAATGTAGTTGATGAAGTACTCTTTATTGTCCCCACAGAGAAATGTGTCCTCTGCATTTGACCCATCCACTAATCCTTCAGTACTTTACTTATTCATGATATAATATTATGTAAGCCATATTTTAAATTGTTATGAGAATCAGAAGCAGAATGACTTTTATTCATCCTGCAAGTGGATATTAGCACTAAGCTGGAACAATGCATCTCTCCTGTTAAGATTAGTGTATATTGTACGCCGTCAAACTGTCATTAAAAAAATAAACTAAACTAAATCCGCAGGGGGAAAGTATATTTTTTTACAGACATGCCACTGATCAGCAGACGAAACAGTCAACAATAAAGACACTACATTTAAATATGGTCCTAATTTATCGTCATTCTGAAAAGCATGGATTGTTCATGTTTTGCGTTTAAATACACAATGACACAACTATCCATGGATTCAAACGATTTTAAAAAACAAATTGTATTAAAAAAAACTAGAATAGCAACTAGTAACGGGACAGAAACTGGTGTATACTGCGCGCAACAGGTTGAAATGAGGCTCAAACCGTTGCTACCCCCGCGCTGCCGCCGTCCTCGTTTGTACTGTACGTTAAACGTTCATTTAGGCTCCGTAAAGGCTTGTGCCCGCTCAGTGTTTGCCGTGTGTGTCGACTGATGAGAGTGAACTGTGGACAACAGCTGTGTCAGGCCCGGAGATAAGGAGAGCGCAGACGCAATGATGCAAGCGCCTCTCTTTTTTGCGAAATTTGTCCCGGACTGGCCCACGTGGCGCTGCGGCGGGATCAAGTGCGGGTCAAAATCATAGACGCGGACAGTAAAGAGGTCCAAACGCAGCACGACAGCGTCACCGCGGGAAACACTTGGGTTCACAAACTGGGGATGTCAAAGTTTAGAGTTACTTTATCGTTATTGTGAGAGAAAACATCATGATTTAATGGTTATTCACGATTTAAATGTTTTATTTTCTCTTGTTAAATTCTTTATTCATGTTGTCTAACACGTTACTATTCCTCAAGTTTGAGACCAGCTTTATGAAATCAAACTTTCTGAATGACAAAATAAAGTTAATGTGACAAAAAACAACTTTTTTTTTCTGTAAATTGAATTAAAAGACTACATTTTGCTTTTAAAATGGTCACAATTATTATTTTTTCCTGAATAATCACAGTAATCGATTAACCGATTAATATGAGATCCCTATAACAAACACTGTAGGTAAAATAAATGTCATCACATACAAAATGATGGTGTAATTTAGTGAACAAAATCATACTGAAGGAAACAAAATGGCAAAATACAACAAAACTGTAACGTCCCTGTGCAGTTTTAGAGTGCAAGACCACATGGTAACACTAAAAAAAATGACTTTTGTTTTGTGCTGTGTCTGGAACAAAGTGTGTTTTGTCTCATTGTGGTCTTGAAATGGATATTGTTTGTTTTTATGAAGACAAATGTGCTGAAATTAATTAAAGGGCTTGTCCCAATGCAAGCAGCACCTGATACAAACTTTACCTAAAGAAAATGGAAACGCGTTAAACCAATAGTGAACACGTCATAGTTGATTATTGACTAGTTGAACCGTGTTCTTTTGTCGCTGGCCTCTGAAACTAACTTTGAATCCATAATTCATAGCGTTACTGACTTCAGGCTCGCACCACCTACACGCTTATGACCAAAGTGTGAAATTTAAGCAAAATCACATCTCTTAACCTCACATTTCAGACGGTTCATGGCACATTGACGGGCGATAATGCCACGCGGCCTGAAATGCAAATGACACAATCCATTAGCGTGAATTCAAAATGGTTTAAGAACACATTAAGACGCTTTATAGTAACCTCCAATTTTATTCGCCTTAATGAAGCAGGAAGATAGTTTATTACCGATGATTCAGGCTGAAGTGAACTCCAAATATCCTAACTGCTTGATGAAGTACCGTATTTTCCGCACTATAAGACGCACTTAAAAGCATTCAATTTTCTCAAAAAATGACAGTGCGCCTTATAATTCAGTGCCTTATATATGGATTAATTCTGGTTGTGTTTACTGACCTCGAAGTGATTTTGTGTAGTTTGTAGTCTTATATATGAAAAATGATCGAAAATAGACCATTCATTGACAGTGCGCCTTATAGTGCAGAAAATACGGTAGTTAACAATTCTTAATAAATAAGGACTAATGATTATTTTAGTACAAATACATTCTATTGTACATTACCAATTAAATAAAGGCTGAACTGGTGACACTTTATTCACAAATAAAGTGTATTATTGGTGAAAATCTGAAATATTATTCTCTTTTTTGTCGCTGTCTTTGTTACGAAAAAGGTCTTTTCGTACGTGTTTTAGCCTCTATAGCCCAGATAACGATGATCAAATAACGACTAGGGTTATTTATTATAGTCAACACGATTTGTTAATTACGAATGAAGTCTTTGTTCATGCTTTATTAAGTCTAATTCATGTGTAGTTAATATGTGGCACCAAAAAACACCATTCAATTCTATCTTTTGTCATTTGGAAATACCATGAATACAACTTGAACCCAGCAGGGCAAATATACAGTAGGTATAATTTTTAAACGTTCGCCCTCCTACCAGGGGATCGCCAGTTCTAAACGAATGTCTTTGCTTCTTTCGTTATTTTGAATCGTATCAGCGTTTATTGTGCGTCTTTGTTATTAGATTGTAATGTTTGAGCTGCTGCGTCCAAGTCAATTCTCCTATGGAACAAAAAAAAAACTTAACTAAGTAAACGGACTAAGTAACGAATACTGCGCCAACCTGTAAAACTGATTTGTGTGTCAAGGAAAGCACTACTACAACTACTACTACTACTACAACTACTACTACTATAACGATTACGCCTCACAGTGTTGTTACTACGGCTCCTCGTGCGCTGCTGAAATATGCCGTGAATGCAGCGTAGTACAGCGTGTTCCCAGTCTAATATTTGATCATGCGTATGTGTGTGTGTGCGCTTCGCCTATAGCAACCGGCAGTAAACAGGGCGGACCTGTGTCGCGGCGGGTGAGAGACAGGGTCACGTCGGAGTAGAGGTCGCGGCTCGGCGTGATCCCCGACGCTACATCAGACTGCACAGAGGTGACAGGCAGATGAAAGTGATGGAAGGAGAGGAAAAAATGCTTTATTTTACACTTATTACAATCTAACGAGCTGATAAATTGCACGCATGTAAGGTTAATTCAATGTTAATTAGTATTTATTCTGCCCACATTTATGCCTTATTACTTTTGCTACATATATTTGCGTTTATGGACACTTTTATATTAAAATATTCTCCTTATTACTGCTTATTACTGCTCATTAGTATGATGTTAAAGGGCGTTTGACAGGTTTTTACGATGTTCTAATTTTGACTTTATTTGGTGTACATTGGTCTGTTGTACATATAAATGATAGTTTACACCAATAGAGTAAGTATTTGAGGAGAAATCTTGTAGAAAAATCTGTAGAAAATGACAGGAAGTGACATCACACCAGGGACACTCATTCCAGTCAAAGTTTATAAAGAATTTACACAAAGAAACAACTTTTTGGACTCTAAAAACATTAATTCAACAAAATAAATTCACTCTCATATATTTTTATTTGTTGAATAAAAACAAACATTAGACAATTTTTTTCCCGAGAGTTTGTTGGGTAATTTCCTTGTGTGATGTCATCCATTTTAAACAGGAAGTGAATTATAAACCTATAAAAAGGTGCTATTCGGTGATAAAGTTTTTATAATTTATAGCAAAATTCAAAATATATTTAGTGTCATCATGTCAATCATGTACAAAATGTTTTAAAGTGCCCCCTACAGGTCGGGCAACTCACTGAAATAAAATGCAGTTACAAAAGCATTATACTAATAAGTAATCAGAATCTGAAGGAAATGATTTTAGTTACAGACATGCAAAAATGAAATAAAGTACTCAAAAACAAAAATCTAATAATAACCATACGTACCGCAATAAGAATAAATATTATAAATCTTCATTTTTATCAGCTAAACCCCAGTAAAAACAGAATACATATTTACATGTTCCTGTACAGTGTCACGAGTGAACAGAAGAACGCAAAACAGTAACAGTTTTGCAGTTTGAACAGTTTTGCAGTTTGAATGATAATGATAATATTAGTAAGTGCAGTAAATTGCTAATTAGCAGCACATTAACACATACATGAATATGAATTAGCATAAAACAAAGCTCTTACATGCACTTACAATTATAGCAGTTGTAAGATTTGAATATGTGTACCTGAAATAAAGTGTAAAGCAGAAAAACTAACGTTATGTGTGCTAAACAAGTAAAATAATACCGTATTTTCCGGACTATAAGTCGCACCTTTTTCATAGTTTTTGCCGGGGTGCGACTTATACTTATATTTATACTTATATACTTATACTCCGGAGCGACTTATATGTGATATTATTTGTTATTTTCACACTTGCAACCGCATTTCATACTCCAGTGCAACTTAAATATGTTTTTATTATGCATTTTTTGGCTGGTGCGACTTATAGTGCGGAAAATACGGTAGTAGTGTCGTGACCTAGTTTGGACCTGTGATAGCAGTAGACGGTCATAGGTACAATGTAATTAGTTGTCAAATAAGTTTCCTGTGAATTTTCTTAAGCTATAATATCTTATCACCCAATAGTTTTTGTGGAAACCGTTTTTTAAGGCATTTGACTTGAATACATTGCATTTTTTCCCCAATTACAGGTGTCGTTGATGCGTTAAAAGGCAATGAAACGACAGCAACCTTTAACACCTTTGCATTTTCCCTACCTCTAATCTCTGGTACAGAATAAACAACCCCTCTGTACAGTAACGGTACAAATGATTTAATTTAGACGGGGGGGAAAGAAACGTACACTCACCACTTCTCAAACGAAGCGTCGATATGGCGTAAAAAGAACGCGCGGGCTCCACTCAGAGAGATTGCGCTTATGCTAATTTATGTAGCGCCAGTAAATTACAACAGCTCCTTTTGAATTGACCGGCGCCGATGTAGATAGTGTCGGTGAAACGGGCGTAATACATTCGCGTCGGAGCCGTACAACCACTCGTACCACTCTATAGAATGAGAATGACACGCATGTAAACGGTTGAGAGGCTTAAGTCTCTGACACGCTAGCAGGACGCGACGGTATCAGCGTACAACCCATTTATGCTCATGTCGTTTTCAAAAGCAAGCTTAACTAATGCCCTTTTTATGTTCCTGCAAATAGACAGTGAATCCTATTGTTTTCCGTGTACCGTATTTTCCGGACTATAAGTCGTACCTTTTTTCATAGTTTTGGCCGGGGTGCGACTTATACTTATATTTATACATATATACTTATACTTATACTCCGGATCGACTTATATGTGATATTTGTTGTTATTTTCACACTTGCAACCGCATTTTATCCTCCAGTGCGACTTATATATATGTTTTTTTTCTTCTCTATTATGCATTGGCTGGTGCGACTTATACTCCAGAAAATAAGGTAATAGAGAAAAAAAAAAACATATATAAGTCGCACTAGAGTATGAAATGCGGTTTTAAGTGTGAAAATAACAAAAAATATCACATATAAGTCTCTCTGGAGTATAAGTATATAGGTATAAATATAAGTATAAGTATAAGTCACATCACGGCCAAAACTATGAAAAAAAGGTGCAACTTATAGTCCGGAAAATACGGTATTTGTGATGATGTAAGAAGCCTTGAAACACACAAAACTGTCTTTGGATCTTGTGTTTTGTCTATATTTTCTACAAAACAAACCTAAATCTTTTGTCAAGCTCAATTCAGGCAATTCCTTTGTATAAAAATTGAAATATCATCATCAAAAAAAAAAAGAAAAATGAAACCTCTTGACCCCAGTTCCTGTTTATGATATTGTCTGGTATAAAAGGGAGTAAGGAAATCGCTCCGTAAGCGTTCGAGTTCAAACAACATTTTGTTCTGGTACGAAACGTTTAGCATCGCGCTCGAACATCCATCATCCACGCTCGGCTGCAGAAAACGGGTCCGTCCTTACAGTCACGTCACAATAACCCGAGTCAATGTAATGGTTTTGAGCGTTATGGGATATGCAGAGTCACCGTCACATGAGTAAATGTGTAACGACGGTGTCTTCAATAGTGAACCCAGAACTAATGACTTGTTTCATTCTATATTAGGACGAGTCTAACGTTGGGGTGTGTGTTTAGCACGTCGGAGAGTGTTTTATGCCCGAGGGCGCGTTCAACACTTACACACGCCACACCAGTCTAAACACGGGACTAAACCCAGGGCTAAACTCTACTACTACTACTACTACTACTACTACTACTACTACTACTACTACTACTACTACTACTACTACTACTACTACTACTACTACTACTACTACTACTACTACTACTACTACTACTACTACAAATGTGACATGCGAGTGTTTCGTGGTTACAGTTTAGTCCCAGTGTTAACGGTCGGATCTACATCTATTAGAAAATATACAGTAATAGTAGATCATAAGCTTGTACAAGGGAATTTAAGTCCAAATATTAGTTCAATAAATAAAATAATAAACGTTTCAATGCATTTCCCCCCCTGTTTAATGCATTTTTTCCCATGTTATGCATGTTTTCCCCTGTTTTAGGCATGTCTACCCCTGTATAATGCATTTTTTCCCCCTGTTTTATGAAATTTTTCCCTGTTTAATGCATTTTCCCTCTGTTTTATGCATTTTGTTCCAATTTAATGCATTTTCCCCCTGTATAAGGCCTTTTTTTCCCTCTTTAATGCCTTTTTCCCCCGTTTAATGCATATTTCCCCTGTTGTGTGAAGCCCTTTCGAATTGCCTTGCTTATGAATTGTGCTCTACAAATAAACTTGCCATTAAATAAAACATATAGCGCGCGCGTGATGTATAAAGTGATCAAAGCGGGAGCTCCGTGGTCAGTCATCTCTGTGAACATGAGGCTATAATAAAAGCTCCACCGTCAGCTGCTTTACGTTGCATCAATAGCTTGTTACACAGCTTTGCATAAGTAATAACACATTAAAGTGCTTAGCCATCGGTGCATTATTCACGAGCAGAAGAAGAAGAAGAAGAAGAAGAAGAAGAAGAAGAAGAAGAAGAAGAAGAAGAAGAAGAAGAAGAAGAAGAAGAAGAAGAAGAAGAAGAAGAAGAAGAAGAAGAAGAAGAAGAAGAAGAAGAAGAAGAAGAAGAAGAAGAAGAAGAAGAAGAAGAAGAAGAAGAAGAAGAAGAAGAAGAAGAAGAAGAAGAAGAAGAAGAAGAAGAAGAAGAAGAAGAAGAAGAAGAAGAAGAAGAAGAAGAAGAAGAAGAAGAAGAAGAAGAAGAAGAAGAAGAAGAAGAAGAAGAAGAAGAAGAAGAAGAAGAAGAAGAAGAAGAAGAAGAAGAAGAAGAAGAAGAAGAAGAAGAAGAAGAAGAAGAAGAAGAAGAAGAAGAAGAAGAAGAAGAAGAAGAAGAAGAAGAAGAAGAAGAAGAAGAAGAAGAAGAAGAAGAAGAAGAAGAAGAAGAAGAAGAAGAAGAAGAAGAAGAAGAAAACAGCAGATCGCCGGGTCCTGACTTTTTATCACGCGGAAAAGGCCCCGAACTCCTCCCGTGTCGTCACCTACGTGTGCGTGTGTGCGCCGTAGTCGTAGGACCCGCGACTACGAGCCGATCCGCTCCCCCGCGCACGCACGCAACTGAAGGCCGTGGCGCGCGGGGCACCGTCCAGGCCCCGGCGGAACCAGGCGCGCGCGCGCGCTCAGGCCCCGCTGAAAGAAGTCCCCCCCCGCGCGCGCGGCGAAAAAGAACCACTTTGAGACGCCGTAATGCCGCGCGTCCATCCGCCCGGGACGCTCGCGTTAACTTTGCCGAGCCACTTCGCACCGACACAACCTCTCCACAAAGTCCCCGTACCCATCCCCCCCCCCCCGGGCTTTACCGGGACAAGTTTGCGGGACGAGGAAAACGGGGCTGATCCGCGACGCGTTTCGGGTGCGCGAGAGACGGGATCGCGCGAGTGTCAAAAGGTGGCCGCGGACTAGCTAGGCCCGCCGCGGAGCCCATCGGACAAACATGACTATTCAACAACGTTTTTACGCACGCGCTACGGGGATAAACACGCGAGCGCGGCGGCGGACGGGTGTCACCGGGGAGTCGTGGCGTGTCGGCGGCGACGACGCGGGCGAGATCCCGGAGGGAAAAAGTGTTGTTGTAGGAAGTCCAGAGGCAGTTATGGCGTTGAATGTATTTCTAGTGGAAAAGTTTCGAGCGCGCGGCGTCTCTCCGCACCGCTCCCTTTGACGCAGATGACACCGCGTCCGCGCTCGGCTCCTCGCTCCGGGGCCACGACAGTGCCGCGCGGGCTAACGCAGCTTGTGGCCGCGGTAAACGTGCATTAGCATCGGAGCTCATCGGGCACAACACAAGCCTGAGCCGCAGTGCTGCAGAGAGCAAAGATTTTGTCTCGGGCAATACTCACCGGAGCGGGTCCGGACCGGTGCGCTGGGGCCTCCGCGGGGTAAAATAGGGCAGTGGGGCCGGTAGCGCGCCGTTGCCAATCAGCGACGGTTCATGTTTCTCCGGCAAAGCAACTTAAAAGGAGGAAAACTCCTGCCCTGTGCATTCTACACTACAGTCGCAAAATGGTGAATGAAGCCCCAAAGCCTTGACAACCAGCGGACGCGTCCAATGGCGACGCGCGGAGCCGTACAGTAGCCAATGGGACGGCGCGGAGCACGCACGGGGGCGGGGACACGTGTCAAAGTGAAACTGATCGACGCGCGGTGCCGGCCAATGGCGGTGTGGGAAAACACTGAACAGCTGTTAGGAGAGCGAGGCTGCGGCGGCCAATGGGAGCGCGCGCGAGGCGGGGCCACGGCCACAGTGGAGGAATGAAGGAGCCCGAGCCCGTGAACACCGTAAACACCGTAAACACCATAATAAACACCGTAGACACACGCAAACGGGGCTATGGGCGCCGCACGCGCTTCAACGGGAGGTGAAAGTACAGCGTGTGCGAGGAGAAAGTCACGCGGCTCATTCTCGTGCATTAAGGGGACAATAACGTACAGGGCTGTGACGATTAATCTGAATAATCGTAGTCGACTGTTATATTAATCGTAATTATGTTTTGATTATTCGTTATCTGAACTATAGAGACCCTAACACACACACAAAAACTCTTACAACAGCAAAAACAGCAGCATTAATGAATAAAAATGTCAAAAAAGAATAAACTATTTCAGATTTTTATCAATAATACACTTTATTCGTAAATATTCTATATCCAAAAGCCCAGGCACAAGCCAAATAGTCTGACGGTGCCGCCGTGTTTCAAAGGAGGTCAAAGGCATTACTCTGCCATTAAATGCACGCTTTTGCACCACTGTAAACCTGTGCCTGACGACAGACTCTAAAACACATGCCAAAATACATTTTATAGCAAAGACAGGGGCATTATTAAATCACAATATCATAAAACGTACAAACAATTTCAGATTTCAAGCAAAAATACACTTTAATTGTACGTAATCTTAATTAAAAAGTCTGGATTCAAAAATCTCTCAATGTACACTACAAATACAGCAATTGTTCAACCTGATAAAATCGGTTTATTTCATAATCGACTACACACAAATACGTCATTGCAGAATGTATAATTTTCTACCCATTACGGTCAACTTGAAGCTATTCATACTGCTGCTGCTTCACTCAAAATGTCAAATATGATAACAATGTCTGCGAGCGCCAAGCTGAGGTTTACAGGAAACCTTTTTCTTTCACTGCATATTTCCACTGCAGCCTCAACACGGAATAGCCTCTCTCTGTAATAAAATTGTTTAATTACATTGCCCGTTTATGTGCAGTGATGAAAGCGTTTGATGAGAGTGGTTACAGTTTCAGTAGTAGTTTATTCTTGGTTTGTTTCCTAGTGAAGCGTTAGTTTTAGGTTAGCCCTGGGTGACATTATAAAACCCATGCAGAAAGTACCAGGGGTTTCCCTAGCGCCCAGACAACAGCGACAGCCAGAGAACGTGTCATCTAAAAACAACAACTGAATATGACGTAAGTTTGTTGAATCGCGCAGTCTAATTGTAGTAAAATGTTGTCTTTGGATTCACACTTGTATTTGCTTGGCCCTGGTTTGAGCCCAGTTTAATTCTTTGATTAGGTTTTTGATTTGGTCCTGATTTAGTCCCGGCCTTGTTCATGTTTAAGTTCCAGGTTTAGTCCTGGTGTAGTTCCATTTCGCATGGTTGACGACGAAGAGCCATAGTTTGCCAAATAACTGTCAAAGACAGGTAGACACTTGTTTAATCTTAGTTCACTTGTTTTGGTCTTGTTCTAGTCCGTGTTCACACTTGTACTTGTTTGATCCTGGTTTAGTTCACTTGTTTTGGTCTTGTTCTAGTCCGTGTTCACACTTGTACTTGTTTGATCCTGGTTTAGTTCACTTGTTTTGGTCTTGTTCTAGTCTGTGTTCACACTTGTACTTGTTTGATCCTGGTTTAGTTCACTTGTTTTGGTCTTGTTCTAGTCCGTGTTCACACTTGTACTTGTTTGATCCTGGTTTAGTTCACTTGTTTTGGTCTTGTTCTAGTCCGTGTTCACACTTGTACTTGTTTGATCCTGGTTTAGTTCACTTGTTTTGGTCTTGTTCTAGTCCGTGTTCACACTTGTACTTGTTTGATCCTGGTTTAGTTCACTTGTTTTGGTCTTGTTCTAGTCTGTGTTCACACTTGTACTTGTTTGATCCCGGTTTAGTTCACTTGTTTTGGTCTTGTTCTAGTCCGTGTTCACACTTGTACTTGTTTGATCCCGGTTTAGTTCACTTGTTTTGGTCTTGTTCTAGTCCGTGTTCACACTTGTACTTGTTTGATCCTGGTTTAGTTCACTTGTTTTGGTCTTGTTCTAGTCCGTGTTCACACTTGTACTTGTTTGATCCTGGTTTAGTTCACTTGTTTTGGTCTTGTTCTAGTCTGTGTTCACACTTGTACTTGTTTGATCCTGGTTTAGTTCACTTGTTTTGGTCTTGTTCTAGTCGTCGTTCAGACTTGTACTTGTTTGATCCTAGTTTAGTTCACTTGTTTTGGTCTTGTTCTAGTCCGTGTTCACACTTGTACTTGTTTGATCCTGGTTTAGTTCACTTGTTTTGGTCTTGTTCTAGTCTGTGTTCACACTTGTACTTGTTTGATCCTGGTTTAGTTCACTTGTTTTGGTCTTGTTCTAGTCCGTGTTCACACTTGTACTTGTTTGATCCTGGTTTAGTTCACTTGTTTTGGTCTTGTTCTAGTCCGTGTTCAGACTTGTACTTGTTTGATCCTGGTTTAGTTCACTTGTTTTGGTCTTGTTCTAGTCCGTGTTCACACTTGTACTTGTTTGATCCCGGTTTAGTTCACTTGTTTTGGTCTTGTTCTAGTCTGTGTTCAGACTTGTACTTGTTTGATCCCGGTTTAGTTCACTTGTTTTGGTCTTGTTCTAGTCCGTGTTCAGACTTGTACTTGTTTGATCCTGGTTTAGTTCACTTGTTTTGGTCTTGTTCTAGTCTGTGTTCACACTTGTACTTGTTTGATCCTGGTTTAGTTCACTTGTTTTGGTCTTGTTCTAGTCCGTGTTCACACTTGTACTTGTTTGATCCTGGTTTAGTTCACTTGTTTTGGTCTTGTTCTAGTCCGTGTTCACACTTGTACTTGTTTGATCCTGGTTTAGTTCACTTGTTTTGGTCTTGTTCTAGTCTGTGTTCAGACTTGTACTTGTTTGATCCCGGTTTAGTTCACTTGTTTTGGTCTTGTTCTAGTCCGTGTTCAGACTTGTACTTGTTTGATCCTGGTTTAGTTCACTTGTTTTGGTCTTGTTCTAGTCTGTGTTCACACTTGTACTTGTTTGATCCTGGTTTAGTTCACTTGTTTTGGTCTTGTTCTAGTCCGTGTTCACACTTGTACTTGTTTGATCCTGGTTTAGTTCACTTGTTTTGGTCTTGTTCTAGTCCGTGTTCACACTTGTACTTGTTTGATCCTGGTTTAGTTCACTTGTTTTGGTCTTGTTCTAGTCCGTGTTCACACTTGTACTTGTTTCATCTGGTTTAGTTCACTTGTTTTGGTCTTGTTCTAGTCCGTGTTCACACTTGTACTTGTTTCATCTGGTTTAGTTCACTTGTTCTCGATTTAACGAATATTCACGATTACTGAGACCAAACAACTGTGAAATATAAAATTTTCATTAATTCCAATTCAAGTTTGTGAATAACTTAAAGGTGGAATGGACGATTTTTTTCAGCAAATTTTTTTATCATATTTCCTCATGGCGTGGATAAATCATTTGTCCTGCCACGTATCAATCATAAAACGCACCTATCGCTCACCTGCAGCCGCGTCAGGCTCGTCCCCACGTTTCTGTGTGCCTAAGCGCATGGATCTATCATAATATAGTTCCCTCAGTGTACGGGGCAAATGAAGATGGAGAAAGACAGTTCGAGCTGACGCAGAAGTGGACAGAAATCTACAGGAGACGAGAGATGCGATGCGCTCTGTTGCGCTAATAAACAAACGCACGTGTGTGTTGTATCAGTCCACACGGGGGAGTGCGCATGCGCACTTCCACCTGCGTTCTGAAATCGCCGAAAAATCGTCCATACCGCCTTTAACTAATGTGACAAAAACAGCCGGACAAAAAAACAAACAAAAAAACGTTCTTTTTATATATATATATATATATATATATATATATATATATATATATATATATATATATATAAATATATATATATATTTTTTTTAAATGTATCTTTGCTTAATTTTGCTTCTAAAATTGTCAAGATTTTTGAATTTTTTATTTTCTTTACAATTAGGGATGTCACAATTATTAAGTTAATTGATCATTGTGATTATTCAGGTCATTATAATCACAAGAACAAAAAAATTATAATCGTGACCATTTTAAAGGCAAAATTAAGTATTTTTTGTTCAATATGAGCCCAAAAAATAGGCCTAAATGTAAAGAACTTTATTTGATCAAATGTATCATTATTTTGTCTTTCAGAAAGTACATTTTTGTAAAGCCGCTCACAAACATGAGGAACAGAAACATGTTAAGACCACGGGAACGAAAGAAAATTAAATATTTCACTTTTATTTGGTCACAATCTCAATAATCGCGAATAATCGTTAAATCATGATGTTTTTTCCCCCTTCACAATAATCATAAGACTGAAATTCGATATCGTGACATTCTATTCACGACTATAATGTGACTTGAGCGATCGCGGTTAATAATCTGGACATAGTAGAGATGATTAAACGTGTAGTGGTTTGTGTTCGGGGGAAACGTGCAGCTCGAGCGTTAATTGCAGCGCGTCGGTTCCACAGCTGCTCGACTGCGGCCGCGTTATGTAATAAATACAACCCCGCTTAGTAATTAGCTGTATTGATGTCAGTCATATAATAGTAGTAATCGTTACAGAGATAGTGTGTGCAAATGTGGGCGAGAATGCTCCGCAGTGAGGCATTATGGGGGATTTGAAGGACCGGTTTGAAGACAGTTTTATAATTCTTACGTCTTGTCCAGGTTTTTTTTTGGCTGTTACGTTTTTGCCTTTGAGTATTTTCTTTTGATCCTCACTACTGTTTTATGTCTGTATTTGTTGCCTTATGTTCGTTATAGGCCAGTCACGATAACGCAGTTTTGAGGTGCGTTATATTGTTACAGAAAATATCACAATAAGGGACAAAATATTGAAACTTGAAAATCTTGTGATAAATAAAGAATAATTTTACCTTCTACTGGTGAAGTTTGAACATATTAACAAGATAGAGCAAAGAAAAGAGGCACACGTTCAAGAGAGAGCCAAAAATATTGTTTATAGTTTCATTTATTGGACGATAAGTCCTGGTTTTGACGTTTTATTATTTTATTTAACCCACTTGCAACTGTGGATTTATATGGGACACTGATACTTCATAGACCGTTTTCTCAAAATGCATTTTTCTCCCAGAGACGTAAAGATCAACACACTAAATTGTATAATCTTGTACTTAATATGATTTTTGAAAGCCCATACGGATGGATTTGATCATATCTCATTCTAAACCTGATTTATTCACATTTCACCTACCGTATTTTCCAGACTCTCAGTCGCACCAAAAAAAGCATAATAGAGAAGAAAAAAACATATATAAGTCGCACTGGAGTATAAGTATATAAGTATAAATATAAGTATAAGTCGCACCCCGGCCAAAACTATGAAAAAAGGTGTGAAAATACGGTAGAGTTTTTAAATTCAATTTTCAGTTGGATCCAGTTTCCTCAAATACTAAATGAGATTTCCAAAGTCCTCTCAATACATATTTTATTGCTACAAAAATGTCCACAAAATGAAGCAAGCGTCCCTTATTTTTTTATAGGAACACTGTGATGATTCTCACATTTGAGTAACTAAACAACAGAAGAAGAGGTTTCAAATTGACACCTCTAAATTTAAGATTTGTTTCCCATTTTCCTGCCGCGTCTTGCAGCTCTCGTCCAGGATCTTTACAGACAAAGAGCACACTTTCTCTTCACCGTCAACACATCTCTCACGCCGCATCATCTTTTGGAGCTAATAGACAGTTCTTTCAGCTCCGTGTCTTTCCCTCCGAGCCACAGGTCGAAGCTCAAACACACAAACTCTCTGCTCCTTTTCTCCTTTTCTCCCCCGCCCTTCCAGCTAATCAGATCGGCCCCGATTGGCCGCGGCGGGTTGCTACGCGCGGGCCAATGAGCGCGCGCGTCGGTGAGGTCATCGCGCTTGTTGCCATCAGCTCGGGCCTGAACAGGAAGAGGAGAAAGAGAGAGAGAGAGAGAAGTCCCGCGGAGTAAATTGGTCCTGACGCTGGGATTACAGCTCCCGACTGTGACCCATATTCACACGCTGGGCCTCCCCGCTCGCTGTAATTACACGGGCATAACGAGCGCGCACGCACACGGGCGAGCGGGGAAGGAGGGCCTGCAGATATCAGAGATGGTCACGCACGGGCGATGATGCCACGATCAGCGCGTGATGTCACAGTTACAGTTTGCACGACGAGTCAAAGTCCAGTAGCGTCGCATTATTGTGTATTCAAATAAGTACATAATATGGCTGCGGTAAGTTCTGCAGTCGATTAATCGGTCTGTGGCGACTGACACTAAATGTGGTCGACTGTTTTTATTCAGATGGTAAAGATGCATTTGGTGTCTGGACACTTTAATCTGGCTTTTCGTGAATGATGATGGGCGCGTTTACAGTTTGCACAAGTAAAAATCTATCGAGTAGAATCAGATAACGCAATAATTAGTGTGTTTATCTGTGCACAAGAGAAATCTGATCACCAAAAACACCAGTGTCAGTTAATAAATGTATTTCTAGCGTAACTGTATTCGGAAGACAAAGTACAATGCATTTCAGACTCTTTCCATCTCTTTCTCTCTTGTTTTTGTCTGTTTTTTCGTTTTTTTCCTTGCACAGGTGTGAACAATCTGAAAGAAATCAGATTACTCAAGTGTTTACGTGACATTTCAATTATCTGAAAACTCCAGAAATCAGATCATGATCAGGCTTTTGTGTGTGCACGTAATTATAGCCGCTGTGTCCTTATAAACGTATTTAGTTGAACACTTTAGATTAGATTATACCGTATTTTCAGGACTATAAGTCGCACCTTTTTTCATAATTTATACTTAAATACTTATACACCGGAGCGACTTATATGTGATATTATTTGTTATTTTAACACTTGCAACAGCATTTCATACTCCAGTGCGACTTATACATGTTTTTTTCTTCTCTATTATGCATTTTTTGGCCGGTGCAACTTATAGTCCGATGCCACCTATAGTCCGGAAAATACGGTAGTGTAAACAACATAGGATTTAAACAGCTTTATATTGATTAAATCGTTTGTTATGCATTATTATACCACTGATTAAGGACAAATGGCACATGTTCTCACCATAAGAAATATTAATTAATTTTTTTTTCCGTTCAAAACTTAATTTGTGTGATCAAATGCATTCCTTTGATTTTAGAAAAGAAAACTCTGAATACCACCAG
>NW_027315790.1:28615347-28760347 GCF_026437365.1 Eucyclogobius newberryi
TCGTCTGATAGATGAAACACGATTGAAGATGATTATAAAGGATAATGGAGCGTCGCAGCAATGACCCAAACTGCACCCACAGGACGACAGAAGAGAAGAGCGAGTAAACGACTTCTTATGACTGGACTCTAGAGTCTGCAACTAAATACAGGAATATGAAGGAATATGAAGGAATATAAAGTCACAATTCACTTCTAAAAGTCACTTCTCATTTCTGCTGTGGCCGAATAAGTAAGTTGGCGACTAAAAAGCAAGAAAGATTTGACAAAAAAAGTGTTTTGAAAAAGAAACAATCAACAGGTGAGTCAAAAAACAACAACTAGTACTACAATAACCGTATTTTTTGGAGTATAAGTCGCACCAGTGAAAAAAAAATACACAATAGAGAAGAAAAAAACATATATAAGTCGCACTTTAGTATAAGTCGCATTTTTGGGGGAAATGTATTTAATAAAATCCAAGACCAAAAACAGACATTTCCTCTTGAAATGCAGTTTAAAATAATAACAGATGAGAGAACATGGTGAATCAGCTACATGACGCACAATAACATAACATAACTATAGCGCCGGAGTATAAGTCGCACACCAGCCAAACTATGAAAAACTATGACTTATAGTACAGTATGGAAATTTTCAGAATTTTCCAGTCAGTATTGCCCAATTAAAAATACCTCCAAATAATATAAATTTGTCATTTAATTTTATCTAATTTAACTCACCCAATTTTTTACTCATGACTTATTATTACGCTGTTTCTGTATTTTGCTATTATAGTTTAGTTGTTTCATGTTGCACCTTTTTACTGCAGAAAGTTTGTGAATCTTTGTTAGATTTTTTCAGTTTTTATTCACTGACAATAAACCTTTTTCTGATTCTGAGTCTGACCTTACACGACCTTCCACTACCAGTCAAGTGTATAACAATATCCAAATCTCTTGTTACGATATTTTACTCTACATCTCGATATAGTACAATATTTACCGTGATACACTGAAAAGACTTTATTATTTGTTTTTTATTTGATGTTGTCTTTCTCTCTTGGTCTTGTTTTCTTCTTTCATTCAGTTTATTTGTTGTTGAATTTAAAAAAAAATTGGGGGGAAATTTTTAAAAAAAAGAAGAAAAAAATGGGGGAAATGAAAAAAAAAATATGGGGAGAATTGGGGAAAAAATGAAAAAAGAAAAACATGGGGGAAGGGAAAAAAGGAAAAAAATATTGGGGAAATGAGAAAAAATAATTAGAAAAAAACTGTGGGGAAATGAAAAAAAAATTGAAAAAAATTGAGAAAAAAATAAAAAAAAATTGGGGAAAATTAAAAAAAAAAGTTGGAAAAAAGGGGGGAAAAGGAAAACAATTGGGGGGTAACAATGATTACTATCGCTTTCCAAAGACATAAACATAAAACATAAAACAAATGACTACAAATTGATCACATTTGACTTTGCATCAAATTGTTTACGTGTACTTTAACACACGCCTTCATTTTCCTCGGACATCTTTATCTTTTACCCTTGTCTGTTCTCTCCGGTCGTGCTTTGTTGTTGTTGTTGTTGTTGTTGTTGTTGTATTGTTTCCTGCCTAATTCTAACAGGTACGTTTCTGTCCCCACGTGGCCCCGGTGGCGTTACTGCGAGCGGTCACGTCCCGGCGGTCTGGGTCTCGTCGCTCCGTCCGTCTCACTTGTTGTAGAATTTGAAAAAAAGAAGAAGAAGGAAAAAAAAAAACACCACCACCCACTGACAGCTGCCATGGCAACCAATCATCGTTACATCACCCTCCGGTCACAGCGGCTGATTGTCGTGCGGATGAGACGCAGTTACGGCCCTTTTCCCGCCGCGTCCTGATCTTTAGTCGCTCGAGATCGATAGTTTGTTCCGTCGCGTTTAAGAACGATAGAAAATCAAATCATCTTTATTGATTTTCTCTTAGAGGTTAAAGAGGACGAGTGCTCAGTCTTGTAGATATTGTAGATATTTGAAAATATTCACCGCTTAATATTAACAACACCTTTATTAACCTTAATAAAGCATGAAGAGAGACTTAATTCATAATGAACCAATAGTTTATTAAGCATAATTCAGATTTGGACACTATTTAATTAAGGGATTACAGTAGGAGTTGGTGTTTGGGTGTCAATTAACCTGTTATTAAACCTTGTTCATTATGAATTAAGTCTTTGTTCATGCTTTCTTAAGGCTATTAAAAGTGTCGTTAATACAAAGTGTAATAAATAAAGACAAATCAATCTGAAGATACATTTCAGTCACTCACATCTGATGTTAACTCTCTTCATCAAACACGTACAAGATGAATAATATTAAAGACAGATTGTCATTAGAAATAATAAAGTGTTTTCCTCTTAAATGTAGAAAACGGTTCATCCAGAAAACGTTTCTCTCACTTCTATGTGACATTATATATGTGTATTCTACATGAGCAGTGTTAAAACTTCTGAACTTTATCATCCAGCTCTAAGGTCCAGCTCTGAGGTCCAGCTCTAATGTTCAGCTCTAAGGTCCAGCTCTAATGTTCAGCTCTAAGGTTCAGCTCTAATGTTCAGCTCTAATGTTCAGCTCTAAGGTCCAGCTCTAATGTTCAGCTCTAAGGTCCAGCTCTAAGGTCCAGCTCTAAGGTCCAGCTCTAATGTTCAGCTCTAAGGTTCAGCTCTAATGTTCAGCTCTAAGGCTCAGCTCTAATGTTCAGCTCTAAGGTCCAGCTCTAATGTTCAGCTCTAAGGTTCAGCTCTAATGTTCAGCTCTAAGGTCCAGCTCTAATGTTCAGCTCTAATGTTCAGCTCTAAGGCTCAGCTCTAATGTTCAGCTCTAATGTTCAGCTCTAAGGTCCAGCTCTAATGTTCAGCTCTAATGTTCAGCTCTAATGTTCAGCTCTAATGTTCAGCTCTAAGGTCCAGCTCTAATGTTCAGCTCTAAGGTCCAGCTCTAATGTTCAGCTCTAAGGTCCAGCTCTAATGTTCAGCTCTAAGGTTCAGCTCTAATGTTCAGCTCTAATGTTCAGCTCTAATGTTCAGCTCTAATGTTCAGCTCTAATGTTCAGCTCTAATGTTCAGCTCTGAGGTCCAGCTCTAAGGTCCAGCTCTGAGGTCCAGCTCTAATGTTCAGCTCTAAGGTCCAGCTCTAATGTTCAGCTCTAAGGTTCAGCTCTAATGTTCAGCTCTAATGTTCAGCTCTAATGTTCAGCTCTAATGTTCAGCTCTAATGTTCAGCTCTAAGGTCCAGCTCTAATGTTCAGCTCTAATGTTCAGCTCTAATGTTCAGCTCTAAGGTCCAGCTCTAATGTTCAGCTCTAATGTTCAGCTCTAAGGTTCAGCTCTAATGTTCAGCTCTAATGTTCAGCTCTAAGGTTCAGCTCTAATGTTCAGCTCTAATGTTCAGCTCTAATGTTCAGCTCTAATGTTCAGCTCTAAGGTTCAGCTCTAATGTTCAGCTCTAATGTTCAGCTCTAAGGTCCAGCTCTAATGTTCAGCTCTAATGTTCAGCTCTAATGTTCAGCTCTAAGGTTCAGCTCTAATGTTCAGCTCTAATGTTCAGCTCTAAGGTCCAGCTCTAATGTTCAGCTCTAAGGTCCAGCTCTAAGGTCCAGCTCTAAGGTCCAGCTCTAATGTTCAGCTCTAAGGTCCAGCTCTAATGTTCAGCTCTAAGGTCCAGCTCTAATGTTCAGCTCTAAGGTCCAGCTCTAATGTTCAGCTCTAAGGTCCAGCTCTAATGTTCAGCTCTAAGGTCCAGCTCTAATGTTCAGCTCTAATGTTCAGCTCTAATGTTCAGCTCTAAGGTCCAGCTCTAATGTTCAGCTCTAATGTTCAGCTCTAATGTTCAGCTCTAAGGTCCAGCTCTAAGGTCCAGCTCTAATGTTCAGCTCTAAGGTCCAGCTCTAATGTTCAGCTCTAAGGTCCAGCTCTAATGTTCAGCTCTAAGGTCCAGCTCTAATGTTCAGCTCTAAGGTCCAGCTCTAATGTTCAGCTCTAAGGTCCAGCTCTAATGTTCAGCTCTAATGTTCAGCTCTAAGGTCCAGCTCTAATGTTCAGCTCTAAGGTCCAGCTCTAATGTTCAGCTCTAAGGTCCAGCTCTAATGTTCAGCTCTAAGGTCCAGCTCTAAGGTCCAGCTCTAAGGTCCAGCTCTAATGTTCAGCTCTAATGTTCAGCTCTAAGGTCCAGCTCTAATGTTCAGCTCTAAGGTCCAGCTCTAATGTTCAGCTCTAAGGTCCAGCTCTAATGTTCAGCTCTAAGGTCCAGCTCTAATGTTCAGCTCTAAGGTCCAGCTCTAATGTTCAGCTCTAAGGTCCAGCTCTAATGTTCAGCTCTAAGGTCCAGCTCTAAGGTCCAGCTCTAATGTTCAGCTCTAAGGTCCAGCTCTAATGTTCAGCTCTAAGGTCCAGCTCTAATGTTCAGCTCTAAGGTCCAGCTCTAAGGTCCAGCTCTAAGGTCCAGCTCTAAGGTCCAGCTCTAATGTTCAGCTCTAAGGTCCAGCTCTAAGGTCCAGCTCTAAGGTCCAGCTCTAATGTTCAGCTCTAAGGTCCAGCTCTAATGTTCAGCTCTAAGGTCCAGCTCTAATGTTCAGCTCTAAGGTCCAGCTCTAATGTTCAGCTCTAAGGTCCAGCTCTAAGGTCCAGCTCTAAGGTCCAGCTCTAAGGTCCAGCTCTAAGGTCCAGCTCTAATGTTCAGCTCTAATGTTCAGCTCTAAGGTCCAGCTCTAATGTTCAGCTCTAAGGTCCAGCTCTAATGTTCAGCTCTAAGGTCCAGCTCTAATGTTCAGCTCTAAGGTCCAGCTCTAATGTTCAGCTCTAAGGTCCAGCTCTAATGTTCAGCTCTAAGGCTCAGCTCTAATGTTCAGCTCTAAGGTCCAGCTCTAATGTTCAGCTCTAAGGTTCAGCTCTAATGTTCAGCTCTAAGGTCCAGCTCTAATGTTCAGCTCTAATGTTCAGCTCTAAGGCTCAGCTCTAATGTTCAGCTCTAATGTTCAGCTCTAAGGTCCAGCTCTAATGTTCAGCTCTAATGTTCAGCTCTAATGTTCAGCTCTAATGTTCAGCTCTAAGGTCCAGCTCTAATGTTCAGCTCTAAGGTCCAGCTCTAATGTTCAGCTCTAAGGTCCAGCTCTAATGTTCAGCTCTAAGGTTCAGCTCTAATGTTCAGCTCTAATGTTCAGCTCTAATGTTCAGCTCTAATGTTCAGCTCTAATGTTCAGCTCTAATGTTCAGCTCTGAGGTCCAGCTCTAAGGTCCAGCTCTGAGGTCCAGCTCTAATGTTCAGCTCTAAGGTCCAGCTCTAATGTTCAGCTCTAAGGTTCAGCTCTAATGTTCAGCTCTAATGTTCAGCTCTAATGTTCAGCTCTAATGTTCAGCTCTAATGTTCAGCTCTAAGGTCCAGCTCTAATGTTCAGCTCTAATGTTCAGCTCTAATGTTCAGCTCTAAGGTCCAGCTCTAATGTTCAGCTCTAATGTTCAGCTCTAAGGTTCAGCTCTAATGTTCAGCTCTAATGTTCAGCTCTAAGGTTCAGCTCTAATGTTCAGCTCTAATGTTCAGCTCTAATGTTCAGCTCTAATGTTCAGCTCTAAGGTTCAGCTCTAATGTTCAGCTCTAATGTTCAGCTCTAAGGTCCAGCTCTAATGTTCAGCTCTAATGTTCAGCTCTAATGTTCAGCTCTAAGGTTCAGCTCTAATGTTCAGCTCTAATGTTCAGCTCTAAGGTCCAGCTCTAATGTTCAGCTCTAAGGTCCAGCTCTAAGGTCCAGCTCTAAGGTCCAGCTCTAATGTTCAGCTCTAAGGTCCAGCTCTAATGTTCAGCTCTAAGGTCCAGCTCTAATGTTCAGCTCTAAGGTCCAGCTCTAATGTTCAGCTCTAAGGTCCAGCTCTAATGTTCAGCTCTAAGGTCCAGCTCTAATGTTCAGCTCTAATGTTCAGCTCTAATGTTCAGCTCTAAGGTCCAGCTCTAATGTTCAGCTCTAATGTTCAGCTCTAATGTTCAGCTCTAAGGTCCAGCTCTAAGGTCCAGCTCTAATGTTCAGCTCTAAGGTCCAGCTCTAATGTTCAGCTCTAAGGTCCAGCTCTAATGTTCAGCTCTAAGGTCCAGCTCTAATGTTCAGCTCTAAGGTCCAGCTCTAATGTTCAGCTCTAAGGTCCAGCTCTAATGTTCAGCTCTAATGTTCAGCTCTAAGGTCCAGCTCTAATGTTCAGCTCTAAGGTCCAGCTCTAATGTTCAGCTCTAAGGTCCAGCTCTAATGTTCAGCTCTAAGGTCCAGCTCTAAGGTCCAGCTCTAAGGTCCAGCTCTAATGTTCAGCTCTAATGTTCAGCTCTAAGGTCCAGCTCTAATGTTCAGCTCTAAGGTCCAGCTCTAATGTTCAGCTCTAAGGTCCAGCTCTAATGTTCAGCTCTAAGGTCCAGCTCTAATGTTCAGCTCTAAGGTCCAGCTCTAATGTTCAGCTCTAAGGTCCAGCTCTAATGTTCAGCTCTAAGGTCCAGCTCTAAGGTCCAGCTCTAATGTTCAGCTCTAAGGTCCAGCTCTAATGTTCAGCTCTAAGGTCCAGCTCTAATGTTCAGCTCTAAGGTCCAGCTCTAAGGTCCAGCTCTAAGGTCCAGCTCTAAGGTCCAGCTCTAATGTTCAGCTCTAAGGTCCAGCTCTAAGGTCCAGCTCTAAGGTCCAGCTCTAATGTTCAGCTCTAAGGTCCAGCTCTAATGTTCAGCTCTAAGGTCCAGCTCTAATGTTCAGCTCTAAGGTCCAGCTCTAATGTTCAGCTCTAAGGTCCAGCTCTAAGGTCCAGCTCTAAGGTCCAGCTCTAAGGTCCAGCTCTAAGGTCCAGCTCTAATGTTCAGCTCTAATGTTCAGCTCTAAGGTCCAGCTCTAATGTTCAGCTCTAAGGTCCAGCTCTAATGTTCAGCTCTAAGGTCCAGCTCTAATGTTCAGCTCTAAGGTCCAGCTCTAATGTTCAGCTCTAAGGTCCAGCTCTAATGTTCAGCTCTAAGGTCCAGCTCTAATGTTCAGCTCTAAGGTCCAGCTCTAATGTTCAGCTCTAAGGTCCAGCTCTAATGTTCAGCTCTAAGGTCCAGCTCTAATGTTCAGCTCTAATGTTCAGCTCTAATGTTCAGCTCTAAGGTCCAGCTCTAATGTTCAGCTCTAATGTTCAGCTCTAATGTTCAGCTCTAAGGTCCAGCTCTAAGGTCCAGCTCTAATGTTCAGCTCTAAGGTCCAGCTCTAATGTTCAGCTCTAAGGTCCAGCTCTAATGTTCAGCTCTAATGTTCAGCTCTAAGGTCCAGCTCTAATGTTCAGCTCTAAGGTCCAGCTCTAATGTTCAGCTCTAATGTTCAGCTCTAATGTTCAGCTCTAAGGTCCAGCTCTAATGTTCAGCTCTAAGGTCCAGCTCTAATGTTCAGCTCTAAGGTCCAGCTCTAATGTTCAGCTCTAAGGTCCAGCTCTAAGGTCCAGCTCTAAGGTCCAGCTCTAATGTTCAGCTCTAAGGTCCAGCTCTAATGTTCAGCTCTAAGGTCCAGCTCTAATGTTCAGCTCTAAGGTCCAGCTCTAATGTTCAGCTCTAAGGTCCAGCTCTCTTGGCTTCACCTAAATGTTTGAGCGTGTTTTTCGTGTGTTTGAACGTGTTTTTCGTGTGTTTAAGTGTGTTTGAGCGTGTTTTTCGTGTGTTTGAACGTGTTTTTCGTGTGATTGAGCGCGTTTGAGCTTGTTTGAGCGTGTTTAAGTGTGTTTGAACGTGTTTTTCGTGTGTTTAAGTGTGTTTGAGCGTGTTTTTCGTGTGATTGAGCGCGTTTGAGTGTGTTTGAGCGTGTTTTTCGTGTGTTTGAGCGTGTTTAAATGTGTTTGAGCGTGTTTTTCGTGTGTTTGAGCGTGTTTTTCGTGTGATTGAGCGCGTTTGAGTGTGTTTGAGCGTGTTTTTCGTGTGTTTGAGCGTGTTTAAATGTGTTTGAGCGTGTTTTTCGTGTGTTTGAGCGTGTTTTTCGTGTGATTGAGCGCGTTTGAGTGTGTTTGAGTGTGTTTGAGCACGTTTGAGCGTGTTTAAGTGTGTTTGAACGTGTTTTTCGTGTGTTTAAGTGTGTTTGAGCGTGTTTTTCGTGTGATTGAGCGCGTTTGAGTGTGTTTGAGCGTGTTTTTCGTGTGTTTGAGCGTGTTTAAATGTGTTTGAGCGTGTTTTTCGTGTGTTTGAGCGTGTTTTTCGTGTGATTGAGCGCGTTTGAGTGTGTTTGAGTGTGTTTGAGCACGTTTGAGCTTGTTTGAGCGTGTTTAAGTGTGTTTGAACGTGTTTTCGTGTGATTGAGCGTGTTTGAGCGTGTTTGAGCACGTTTGAGTGTGTTTGAGCACGTTTGAGCTTGTTTGAGCGTGTTTAAGTGTGTTTGAACGTGTTTTTCGTGTGTTTAAGTGTGTTTGAGCGTGTTTTTCGTGTGATTGAGCGCGTTTTTCGTGTATTTGAGCGTGTTTTTTTGTGTGTTTGAGCGTGTTTTTCGTGTGTTTGAGCGTGTTTTTCGTGTGATTGAGCGCGTTTGAGTGTGTTTGAGTGTGTTTGAGCACGTTTGAGCTTGTTTGAGCGTGTTTAAGTGTGTTTGAACGTGTTTTCGTGTGATTGAGCGTGTTTGAGCGTGTTTTTCGTGTGTTTGAGCGTGTTTTTCGTGTGTTTGAGCGTGTTTTTCGTGTATTTGAGCGTGTTTTTTTGTGTGTTTGAGCGTGTTTTTCGTGTGTTTGAGCGCGTTTGAGCGTGTTTTTCGTGTGTTTGAGCGCGTTTGAGCGAGTTTTTCGTGCGTTTGAGCGTGTTTTTCGTGTGTTTGAGTGCGTTTGAGCGTATTTTTCATATGTTTGAGCGCGTTGGAGTTTGAGCGTGGACCGGCGGCTTCTCGCATCCAGCCCTTCTCTGAGTCATCGGCGTCTGAGAGCGAGCGGCGCGTGGGCTGCAGACGAACCCCGCGCCCCTCATAGTGAGCGCCGCAGTCTCGCTCATTCAGAACACGCTCACAGATGTAGAATGTAGGGCGAGCGCAGAGGCAGTTTCATAAGACAAAGAGAGACGAGAGAGAGAGAGAGAGACGGGACCAGACAGTGTACGAAGTGAGGTTTTCTGTGGAGACGGTGGAGGTGTGAGGGGAGAAAAGGGTGTGTGAAGCAGCAGCATTTGTAACGTGAAACGGATTATGCAAAAAAACGGTGGAGTACATCAGGGAGAAACACTGAGCTTTGATAGAATGACAAGTGTTGCAGTTTTTTTGGTTGTAGTTCACCTTGCACTTTTTTTTAATTAAATAGCTAGAATATTTACGAGAGAAGGTGTAAAACTGAGTGCTGCACAGGTGTCAATGTCGCAAAAAACTAAATATATAACTCTATCTGACAGAAATGTGCTGTTTTTAAAAAGAAAAATGTTGAAAAAAATACTGAAAAATAGTGATTTTATACATGATTTTTATTAAATATCCAGGAGTATTTACGAGAGGTGTAAAACTGCTAAATTAATAGAAGAAAGGGCTGCACACGTATCAGTGTCGCAACAAACTAAATATATAACATTAAAGTCCTCCATCTGACAGAAATGTGCTGTTTTTTTAAATGGAAAATGTTGAAAAAAAAAAAGACTGAATTCATACATGATTTGTATTAAATATCCAGGAGTATTTACGAGAGAAGGTGTAAAACTGAGTGCTGCACAGGTGTCAGTGATGCAACAAACGAAATATATAACTCTATCTGACAGAAATGTGCTGTTTTTAAAAGGAAAAAAATTGAAAAAAGACTAAAAAAGACTGAAAAAATACTTGAAAAAAGACTAAATATCCAGGAGTATTTACGAGGTGTAAAACTGCTGAACTGGCAGAAGAAAGGGCTGCACACGTGTCAATGTTGCAACAAACTAAACATATAACACTACGGTCCTCCATCTGACAGAAATGTGTTATTTTTAAAAGAAAGAAAAATGTTGAAGAAATAGATATTATACATGATTTTCCTTATTCAATCTAAATTAGCCTTGATTTATTTTTTATTTTGACACATTGGATAAATACATTACGGCATGAGAATATTTTTTTTTATTATAAGCAAAAGGTATATTCATTTATTAGTGATAACACCGACTTATATTCATTTATCTCAACAATATTGATGCAGAAATGAACCGCCACGTTGCAATCATTCCAACATCGTGCGGTCGCAGCAGAATCCCGTGCATTTCTCGTCACTTTGGGGTTTAAACAAGGCGGGATTTAATAACGGCAAAAGTCAGGCCGTGGGAACGTCTCTGCAATTTTCAATTTCAGTCAACGACGGCCATAAATTAGAAGGTAAAATGAGGTGAAGCGAAGAGGCGCAGTAAATGTACGTGAGCGCCCCAAAAACAGCCTCTCGCACTGTCACGGAACGTAAACGAAAGGCACGATCGAGTTTATCACACATGACTGTAACTGTGAGAGATTTTCTTAAAGCTGAGCAGCCTGACTGTCAAACCGAGAAAGAGGAAGAAGTCGACATCAAAGTCTCTGTTAAAGTAGCTCTCACAAAACCTATAAAACCTATTAACATATTGCGAATACTCAATTAGATACAATAAAGATAGGTTCTGATTTAGTCGAGAACTGCAGTTACAATACAGTTAATATAGTTACAATACAGTTACAATACAGTTAATATAGTTACAATACAGTTTATATAGTTACAATACAGTTACAATACAGTTAATATAGTTACAATACAGGGGTGAAACTAAATAGTGTTGTCGCGATACTAACGTTTTAAACTACCGTATTTTCTGGACTATAAGTCGCACCAAAGTATAAGTCGCACCAGCCAAAAAATGCATAATAGAAGAAAAAAACATATATAAGTTGCACTGGAGTATGAAATGTGTTTGCAAGTGTGAAAATAACAAATACTATCACATATAAGTCGCACCGGAGTATAAGTATATAAGTATAAGTTGCACTAGCCAAAAAATGTATAATATAGAAGAAAAAAACATATATAAGTCGCACTGGAGTATGAAATGCGGTTGCAAGTGTGAAAATAACAAATAATATCACATATAAGTCGCTCCGGAGTATAAGTATAAGTATAAATATAAGTATAAGTCGCACTCCGGCCAAATCTATGAAAAAAAGTGCAACTTCCATCCATCCATCCATCCATCCATTTTCTACCGCTTGTTCCCTTTCGGGGTCGCGGGTGACTGGAGCCTATCCCAGTGACTTCGGGCCTTAGGCGGGGTACATCCTGGACAGTGGCCAACTCGTCACAGGGCCAACACAGAGACATAGACATTACAGACAGTTCACGCTCACATTCATTCACTAGGGCCAATTTAGAGTCACCAATCTTACCTAACACATGCATGTCTTTGGACCGTCCAAAGACAAAAAGTGCAACTTATAGTCCGGAAAATACGGTAGATTATTTTCAGTCATTTTCAGCACAAAAGAAGAGCACTTTCCTTGCCACCATCTCATACTAGTTCATTAAAAATATTCAGGAAAGATCGACTTGTGTCCTATTGTGATTTGGTTCAGTATCTATACTCGTTCACAGTATCTAGTTCAGTATCGGTGATTTTTTGATACTTCTTACAACCCGACATGAGACGTGTCGTTGGGTAATGCAGCTTTAAACAATGGGATAGTTCCAGTTTCCTTAAAAACGCGGAGCTCTACTTCCTGCTCCGTTCGCTCCTGGCGGGGAATTAGCCGAGTCTGGTTAAAATAAATCAATAATAATTAAGCGGAGAGCGAGATACAGACAGATATAGACGGACCAGCAGCATGTTCAGACCTTTATGTACCATGTAAATACTTCCTCTGGAGACGTCTATGTGTTTATAAAAGTGCACCTTTTTGTCTCCGATAACGTGAAATAACACCACAAACATGAACGCTTCACAAAACACTTGACCTTAACATGCTGCCGGCGATTGCCCCTCTGTAACTCACTCTCACACCTTTTTTATTTGAATGTATTTTAACTCTCTCTGCTAAATCCCACTGAGAATACCGTATTTTCCGGACTATAAGTCGCACCTTTTTTCATAGTTTTGTCCGGGGTGCGACCCATACTTATACCCGACTTATATGTGATATTATTTGTTATTTTCACACTTGCAACCGCATTTCGACTTATATATGTTTTTTGGCTGGTGTGACTTATACTCCGGTGCGACTTATAGTCCAGAAAATACGGTAAACGGAAAAAGAAGCAAAAGGTCTACACTTTTACGGCAGCCAGAACTAGCCGGGCCTATGGCGAAAGGGTCAGGAAAAAAAAAGAAAAAAGGACTAGAATAAAGTACGGGGTGGTCAGGCGTGGTCAGGCGTGGTCACTCGTCGGCGCCCCCTGGCAGCTCAGAACGGCAGGTGTTCTTTGGCTGTATCTGAAGCCGAAGGGGCCATTAATCCAGCGGCATTAGCGCCTCCAGAGCACGTTCTAAGAGCAGAGCAGAGGCTAATCTCAAGTCACTTTACGCTAAATGCATTACAGGCTCTGAACAGCCGCAGGGTCTGCACTGCGCTTGACCCGCTCACAAACGCCCTTGCTCTGTGTCTCCAGCGTCGCACTCTTCCAAAGACAATACTTTACACAAGTGCTGAATGTAGTTACGCTCCAACAATGAAATAAATAATGGAATGAACTATTGATGTCATAATATGATCAAATGCTTGAAATAGTAGGAGCAATTGTCTGTAAACGATTTAAAGTCTATATTGTATTGTATGCTCTGCTTTTTGACCTAATTGTAAGTGTATATAAAAATTGGCTCTCAATCAATCTACCTAGATAAATGTTAAATAAATTAATAAAACATAATTCTTCCCAACACAATGGAAAAAAAAATATTAAAAAAACTTAATAATTAGTTAAGTTAACTTAACTAATAATACTGTAAGTTTGCATTAAATATGTTGGTGTTTATGTATGTATATTTATTGTTGCATTATCTATAGTTTGCATTATTGTTGACTTGATTTATAATGACTTTTGCATGAGTCAAGATAATAATATAATGATAATATGAGTCAAGAAACAATAATCACACACTAATCACACACTAAACAGCACAACTTTTATTCACTGCAAAATGAGGATGCGTTGTTGTAATTGCTCACTGTATCCAGCAGATGGCACTCTCTCCTCTTTTGTGCAGACTCATGCCTTGTTTTCTTCCTTTAAAAAAATCAACACAGATACAGTTAGAAAAGAAGCTAAGAAATAACAGACAAAGTAGTATTCTTTGATGGATATTGATAGATTATTATGCTAACTGAAATAAAATCAAATGACATTATGAATTTTACTCTACTACTAATACTACTTCTATTACTACTATTACTACTCCCAAAACTCCTGATGTATTAATTGTAGATACAGCAAAGTTAAAGAACAAATACTAGAGCAGTGGTTAGAAAGGTTTCACATCAACTCATGAACATCTACAGTCACAAAAGTCGTCCCTGAGGCCGGCCCATGAAATATCGGGGGCGAAAATTCAGATTTTTTTGAATGTGAAGAATCTTAAAAACCTTTCTGTCGTTATTCAGAACTTTTTCTTTTTGAAATAATGTTGGGAGAACCTCGCCTTTTATTGGGCCGGACTGAGTTTGGAATGTTTAAATGCCTTGTTGAGACTGGGTCAAGACAGGAACTTTATTGTTTGATAAATGTGAGATGGTCATGTTTAATGCCAGACTGTGGAACATTTCTATGGACCAGGGCTGGAGTCGACTAAAAAGCTATAAAAACAGTGAAATATCTCCACGTTTCTGCACAAAAACTGACTCAAAAACAACTATTTACATTTAATTTGACATAAAACAACTATTTACTGATACTGGAAAGTACTAGTGGTATGTAAAAAATGTAGAGTAGATTCATTCCAGAATCTTCAGCTTCACTCAATATAATTTTTACCAGTATTAAATCCTTTTTCATCCAAATAAAACACTATCAACCACTTAACACACTACTTTTTCATTTCAATAGTTTTATGCCATTTTATGAATTCAAAGCACTGAAATGACCCGCCCAAATCCAGCAAAAACACGCTCACACACACAAAATTGGGTAAAAATTGGCAGTAGGGTGTTAGTTTAACACTGTTTAGGTTAAAAAAGTGCATTAAGTGGTCGATGGTATTTTATTTTGATGAAAAAGGATTTATTTGGGGGAAAATGCATGTTTTTTCTAGATTTTATGAATTGTTTAATTGACTGTATCATTGCATCTGCATTTATCCTTTTCTTTAACTTGTTTTATGCTGTGTTAACAGGGCGCTCTTGCAAATGAGCGCTTGCGGTGTAAATAAAGGTTATAATAAAACATCTAAAGGAGCCTCCACCAGAGAAGTGACGTGCAGTGCAACTATTTAAAAGAAATAAACATGTGGTGTAGTAAACGACTGCTGCTGCTGTGGACCAACCGCTCGTAAACTCGTCCCACCTCGCGTCCTCGTTCAGGGCAGGGGTCCCGGTGAAAGGAGAGGCGCGGTCCCGTCGGCGGCCCCGGGGGACAATGCATGGTAATTAGCCCGGCGCTGGGGTCTGTTTTCTGTCCGGCTCGTGACCTCTGACCCCGTCCCATAGACAGCCACACAAACGCCGCTCGGCAGGACGCCAAACGGGCCGTCAATCAGGCGGCTCAGGGACCGTCCCGAACCCCCGGCAGCAGGGGGGGGTCTGGAGGGACGGACCGGGACGGGACACTGAAGAGAGGGACGGGACACTGAAGAGAGGGACGGGACACTGAAGAGAGGGACGGGACACTGAAGAGAAGAAAAGGACAAGACACAAAGATGTGAAAGAGCTTTGTTACAGAAGCTCCCGGAACATGTGGCCTCCTCCAGTTCAAACGCTTTCACTTTCAGCACTTACTTTGATCATTTTGGCCTTTTCTCAATGATTGATCAGAACTTCACAACGACAGAGGGAGAAATGTGGTCTTCAAGTGAAAATACTGTAACTTTATGTGTTAAGGAGAGACATGACTTTACGTTTACATTATTACGGTTGTTTTTTTGTCAGCCCTGATCTCTGAGCTTTCACTAAATTGTCATATTTTAACCTAAAGATGTTTAATTATTTCATTTAATCAACGTTATAGGTTGTTTTCTTCAATAAAGATCATACTTTAAAGAACCTACACCAGACTGTCCAATCTTGTACGTAACAAGAAGGCGGATTTTACAGATTGATTTGTTGATATCTAATTCCAAGCCTGATTTATCTATGTTTTACCTCCAAAAAGTGAGTCGGAATTAGAACTTTTATGCTAAGATTCAGTAAGATCAAGTTTATCTAATATGCCAACAAAATTAAATACAGAGCCTTATCCTTTTTCTCTTTTCTTTTAATCACAAATACAAATATCGGTTGTTTTCACACGTACAATGCCTGTTTGTATATGAAAACATTAATGATTAAAAACTAAACTAAGACATTGTTTTACTTACTGTACAGACTACTGAACTTTTTACAACAGAAGAAGTTTCAAACACGCCTTTTAATTGCACAAACATCCCGTAACAAACCTGAGAAAACACGTTTACTACAATTTCAACGGCTACTTTAGGCTACAACTTTCACAATAGTCTTTTTTTTTTTTTTTACAGTTTACTTACTTTAACTGCTTAAATGTAACATATAAAGTAGTAAGGCTTGGAAAGGAACGTCAAATAACGACCGTTACCATGGAAATCCGCCATGTTTGTTGCCGGTGTGCTAAACGTCCAGTGATAACGTTAGCTAACTTAAGTTATTAGCCAAAATATTGTTTAAAAAAATAAAACATGTACACAAAAATCATGGAATAAACTGATAAACAGCTGAGCCATTACTGGTTAACATATTTATCACCCTAAAGGGTCAGAATAGTCATGATTGAAGGAGAGTTTAGTCATTAGCATCTTAAATCTCGCTTGGTTTAACATTAGGCTAACGCTAGCTTAAAGTGCAGGTTGGACGACTCATTTAAAAAGCAGGTAAGTTTTATATATTTAAAATTTTGCTAAAAAGATAGCAATGTGATCCCAGACAAGCAAATTTTTTAGGTTTATAATTTCACTTCCTGTTTGTAATTGACGACGTTATACTAGGAAACTACCAAAAAAAAAAACACTGGTGAAAAACTCCTCTGATGTCACTTTTTTTTTTTTTTGACGAATGAAAATGAATGAGAGCGACTTTATCTGTTTAATTATATTTAGAGGGTCCAAAAAGTAGTTTATTTTGTGTAAATTATGCAAACACCTTTTTGTCTGGAACGCCTATCCTCGTGTGATGTCACTTCCTGTCATTTTCTACAGATTTTTCCACTTTTTCTCCACAAATACTTACTTGTTTGGTGTAGAACTACCATTTATATTCACAACAAGTATGAATACACCAAATAAAGTCAAAATGAGAAAATCATACGCACTTAAACTGAAAATTCTACTGATGTGTGACGTTCAAAGGAAAGTAGGCCCAACTTAAATATTATAAATCAAATTCAACAGATAAAATAAGTACCGGAGCATTTCCACAGAAGACAATAAACAATAAAAATATAAAAAAAAAAAACTATAAAAAACGAAATAAGTTGCAGTTTACCTTTTCTCCAGAGCTGTATTCATGTCTCCTGGAATCATCCGACACGTTTAACATTTATCTGGCTTAAATACAGCGTTTAGAAATACAACTATCATAGACGTATAACTCAAAAGTCGCGTTATAAAATGTAAAAAACAACAACACGTGACGAGAACCGCGCTGGCAACGTGACGGCTGGAGCTGCAGTAGGGGGCGCCACAGCCCGGAACGGTTCATAGAGCGGTTCAACTTGTTTGTTTCATGTATTTATCATTATAATCTGCCAATAAAAAGAAGAGAGAGATGACATGTTACAGGGGAAAGTGTGTTGCAAACATTATAACCTCAAAAAAACATGTCCAGATGTGCTTATAATTCACTGTTTTAATACAATTCATGGATGATTGCTCTGCCAGACGGTTGCCGGTTCGATTCCCAGCTCAGCGAATCACTGTATTCTCCATTTTAAGTCTGCTCGTTCATTATACTGCGCAAGAGAGAATGATTGATTCATTAATGAGGCAACGGAGTACTTTCCGAACGAGGTTTACGACGCGCACTTTCGACGAGCAAAGTCCGGTGCGACATTAAGCATTCATGCACGGGTTCCAGAGCAATGAAAGGAAGACGATTAACGATTAAACTGGGAATATGATCTCGTATGAACGGGCAAAAGTCCTCAAAATATCAAACAGGAAGCTGAACCCTACACATGATTTGTAGTTGTAGTAGTTTGACTGAACTTTAACTCAAATGTGTGATTATACGTGTCCATTTATGTATTTATTTATCTATTTATTAGATATGGACATAGCAGTTACAAACAGATGCTTATTTTCAAGTTGATAAGAGCCTTTTAGCACAATTCAGTACAAAAACCTTTTAAACGGAGGTAAATAAACACTATTAAAATGACATCCTGCATTTGACTCAGAATGTTAGTGATTTAACTTTAAAGCACGTTCAGGTCAGTTTTTGCAGCGTTAGGTCGGTGTTCAGAAGGCCGGGTCCGTCCCGAGGAGAAACCGGAGCGTCCGGAAGATGCTCTGGACTTTGGAACGACAGTCTTCCGAGTCCTGACCTCTAACCTTCTGTTTAAGCTCAAAGTCTGTTCAAACAAACGCCCTTAAATAGACACGTAATGTGCGACTTTAAAGCGCTTTTGACCTCGTGACATAATTATTTTCATTACTTCATGTGTGTTTGAGGAATCTCAGTGTCGTCCTGCGTGAGAGGCTCGAGTGCGCAGAAAATTCCCGTTTCCACCTACCCCCCATCCCCGCCCACTGCTCTGTAGTTCATTTATTAGCAAGTAATTCAGCCTGAATGAGTCTTAAGTTCAGAGATGAGCGTTTTGTAAATGTCCCTTTTTCACCACAACCACAAAACATTAATTTAGCATTTTAAAATCTGTTCCATTTGAATTTAGCGTTTTGTATATTTAATAAAGAATGCTATTTAAAAAAGTGACGTGTGAAGTTTTTTTTTAAAAGGACATACCGTATTTTCCAGACAATAAGTCGCACCTTTTTTCATAGTTTTGGCCGGGGTGCGACTTACACTTATATTTATACTTATATACTTGTATGTGATATTATTTGTTATTTTCATGCTTGCAACTGCATTTCATACTCCAGTGCAACTTATAAATGTTTTTTTTCTCCTCTATTATGCATTTTTTGGCTGGTGCGACTTATACTCCGGACAATATGGTATTTGAATTTAGCGTTTTGTATGTTAAATAAAGAATACTATAAAAAAAGTGATGTATGAAGGGTTTTTAAAGGTTATTTAGTCACTTTTCTAAATCAAAAACACATAAAATGACAATCCGCTGCTCGTCGCGGTGATGTATCATTATTATCAAGCCGTTTAGTATCAATATTGCGGTTTCCAATTAACCAAACGCAAAACGATGATCTACAAATGATATAGTTTAAGAAGAACCACTCAAAGCCCCTCCCCCCCTTCAAAATAAAGCCACACCACTCACAGGAAACGTTTACCTTTTTAATGAACCCTGATTATTGCGTAATTACAAATTCAGATGAACAGAGAGAAACAGAAGTACAGGACGTCCCGCGGAGGATCGCCCCAAAGAGAGAGCGACAATTAAAAAAAAAACACAATCCATATCAACAGTACAAGGCTTTTCTTACACAATCCTCCAACACAAAAGAATAATGAAAATAATATATGTACACAATACCAAAAAAACATGACAAAAACACGGTCGTTCTCGCGTCTATTGAACGTGAGCCTCCTCATTTCCACGACGACGAATCGCCGCGTGGGGGAAAAAAATACACAAATGAAGCGATGAAGACGAGTGCAAAATTGAGAGGAGGAAAAACGCGCACGGGCGTGCGAAGCGATCCCGAAGTTTAATACGATAATAATTACAACAGTATCGGTAATAAGTACACAGAAGCGGGACGTGGAGGGACCGGCCGGGACAACGTGACACTCAGGACACTTTTATCATGTGTATTTCTACTTTTAGACGACCGTTTGTTCAGTTTAATGCGGCGTTAATTAAAGGTGGTCGTTTCAGAGAGAAGGCGGTGCAGAAACGTGCAATGGCAGTTGTGTTTAGACAAACGCGGGATAATAATTCAGATTATTATTATTATCAGTCAATCCTCTTCAAATTTGTATTATTTTTGTGTTAAAATTGAAATGTTTTAAAAGTCTGTTTGCTCCGGTCGATGTTTTGACTTGTTTTTAAGAAGGAAAAATACACAAACGGACAGAAAATCGAGGCTACAACACAAAACTGCTTTATTAATTACTCCCGTTTGCTTGTTAAATTAAAGATATTTAAAAAAATGTCTTAACTCATCTAGTTTGGACAAAAATAGTTACGGTTCATGAATGATTCTGTTTTCATTTTAGCTCTGAGTCATTGACATACCGTATTTTCCGGACTATAAGTCACACCTTTTTTTCATAGTTTTGGCCAGGGTGCGACTAATACTTATACTTATATTTATACTTACATACTTATACTCCGGAGCAACTTCTATGTGATATGATTTGTTATTTTCACACTTGCAACTGCATTTCATACTCCAGTGCAACTTATGTTTTTTTTTTCTTCTCTATTATGGATTTTTCCGACTTATAGTCCGGAAAATACGGTAATTTCCAATTCATTTAAGTAATTGAACGATTGTTACAGAGTGCGAATGTTTTATGACTCAAAGTTACGTCAGAAATGGCACAGGAAATGTTAGAATTGGTTTTAAAAAATCGTCGATATTGTAGCGTCGACGCTTTAAGTTCGTCCAGGAAAAGATGAAGTGAGAATCTCAACATCTGACATTTCCTGGACCAATCACGGAGAAAAATAGTGGAGAATGAAAGTGAAAACAGACCCAGGAACACCTTGAATAAACGACTTAAATGTTACAGGTGGATTTAAGCATTAATAGTTCATCCAAATACGCGACGCCGTTACGTTCAAACTCGTAAAACATCACTTTGTGCCCGGATCCCTCCAAATCTGGGTCAAAACACGGCGAATACTTTTACAAATCGGGCGAGAATTAAAAAAAAAAGGCGGGACAAAGCGAATGCAAACGAATGTCTTTAAGAACGAAAACTGGCACCGGCCGCTTTGCCCCGGGAAAGAAGAAGAATACAACAAGAAAAAAGTACAATTTTGACCCGAGATTGTGTAGATGCTGCCCTGAATATATATATATATATATATACTTATACTACACAAAGTACAAGAAGGCCAGGGTGAAACGCTGAGGCTGCCGAGGACACGCCCGTTAGAATATTTACACATCTTTACCGTGAAAAATAGCATCTTCCAGATTTCTCGTATCAAATCCGTATTGAAATATAACATTTGAAATCAATATATATATTTGAATAAAATATATATGCGTGTAATTCTGTAGGTTTTCTATTACAAAACGCGTAAAGGCATGGCGGCTGTAGTGTGACGTTTGCGGGGGAAACTAGAGGAAACATTGGCGTTTAAAAAGGCACAATTTATATATATATATATATTTGTAAAGATATAAGTTCTAAAACGGGGGGAAAATGTCTCTTTAGTAAAATAATACATCATAAAAATAAGCTCTCAGTAAAGGTTTCGCCTGAGTTAATCTTGATGCTCAACATTCGCCTCACAATGTTCCCGAGATCGATCGAAAAAAACAAATAAACGGCTAAAATACATACAAGAAAGAAAGTAAAAATGCCCTTAAAAACAATAATACACTCCGAGGACGCGTGGATACGAGGCGCGGCGTTAGCGTTGTTAGCGTCGTTAGCGGCGCTAGGCAAAACAAAAAGGGAATGAGCGGCGTCTTCTTCCGTTGGGCGCTGCTCCTCCTCGCTGCGTCCTGTGACAGTTCGAACGAGGGCTAATAGCAGCTTTGGCAAGTAGCTGCTTCCTCGTGCCGAGCCTCCTGCCGAGCGCAAACCAAACCTCTTATTTTCTGTACAAGCAACATTTAAAAAGTCCATCGTCTCCAAGGGCGAAGTTTGTACAAATACGTGTGTTTGAGTTTGGGTGAGTTTGTGCGCGTGACGACGGGGAGGCACTTCCTTTAAAGGTGCGCTGTGCAACTTTCCTGGTGGAGGGCGTCGCCGCTTTTCACGCTCCGCTCCTGAAAGGCTCTGGATGAAGCGAGCGGGCGGAACCGCAAGGGAGCGTTTCAAAAGGCAACGCCGCACGTTTATTTAACCGTAAAAATATGTGCAAGTGGATAAAATATATAAATTTTGTTTATTTTTTGGTGCTAAATTTGAATATAGAGTATACCGTTTATACCGTATTTTCCGGACTATAAGTCGAACCTTTTTTCATAGTTTTGGTCGGGGTGCGACTTATACTTATATTTATACTTATATACTTATACTCCGGAGCGACTTATATGTGATATTATTTGTTATTTTCACACTTTTCATTTCATACTCTAGACTTTTCTATGTTTTTTTCTTCTCTATTATGCATTTTTTGGCTGGTGCGACTTATAGTCCGGAAAATCCGGTAATTAAAAATGCTACAAAAGGAGAACATCAAAACTAAAAAAATGAAAGGTATAAAATGACATTTCTGCGCTTTTGCGATTCATTTTACCTCCCGGGTGAGTCCAAAGACACATTTTAACGCATTTCTGTCGCATCGACCTCTGACTCTCGTCGACGGGACGCGCTCCGCCAGAGAAGTTGCACAAATAACGCACGTTCAAGCCACTTTCCTCGACGACTAAACGACGAGGAAAAGCAAAAAGCGAGGAGGCGTCTCGCTGGTAAAACAATTGGCGAGTCCTCCACACAAAAGTGACTGGTATTTTAGTAACAATGCTCGCTCGCTGCCAGTGGATCGTGTTAAAACATATTCTGGGCACATGGTGAGGCGCACGAGGCGGGCACGGGGCTGGCAGGCGGCGCTGGCACAGGCCGACCCAAAAGCAGCGGGAATCCCAGAAGTCCTCGTCTTTTTCTCTTCTTCTTCTTTAGTGTTCGGAGAGTTCGTTTCCTCGTGTTCTTTTGCGGCGTTTTCTCGGGAGCGGGCGCGGGCGCGGCCGGGCACTCGTTCTGTGGCTTCTCGCGGATCACGAGAACCGGGGAGAACCTGCTTGTTGACGTTACCAAGGTTACCGAGCGTCGAATACTGAGAAGTGCCGACGCTAAAGCTAAAGCTAACACTGAAATGAGCAGTTAGAGGGTCGTTTCGGAGGCCGTCGTGAGGGGCCAGTTCCTTTTTTACATTAGATACACTGATTGTGCTTTGAAAATATAAAGCAGAATATATTTGTACGAATATATCGGGCTGGGCGGTGTGAAAGTGTCAATTATTTGGGCGTTTTTTTGTTAAGCCCACAGTCGATGGTTTTGAGCACTTTAGAGGAGGAATTTTGAATATTATTTGTGTGTTTTGCTTTGTTTTTGGCACGGCGATAAATCCCTTTACGATTCTGAAAGACCGAATCAAATCGAATCCGATCCGAGGAAAATAACCCCGCCTGAGTATATACTGTGGCATCTTAAAGCAAAAAGGGGCGTTTACATGTGCGGATACAGTGGCAATTTGGTCGTTAAAAATGCCCACATTGCGGCTCATTTTTGATACAAACTTTGGGATTAAAATACGATTAAAAAATGTCTCTCAACAAGTAAAAATAGAAGATGCTTGGTCTGCTAGAAGTCTGTTTAAAAAGCCGCTATTTAAATGTACAAAAATACAATACGCTATAAGCCGAGAGTTGGGGACTGTGAATGGCCAAAACTCGATCTCGGTTACGGTCGGCACCAACGAGAAGCCAGCGTGTCTTTCGTGTCTGTGCGGTCGTCCTGTTGCTATGCGTCGCCGGGGCTCAGCAGGTGGGGTTTTCCAGGGACAGTTGCGCCGTGGCCCTCTGGAGCTCTGAGCTGGCCCGGCGCTGGGTCGGGGGAGGCGGCGGCGGCGGCGGGAAAGGCACGCCCAGGATGACCGCTCCTCGTGCGGCGGCGGCGGGGTCCTCCTCCATCGCCTCCTCACCGTCGGCGCGCACTTTCTTGTCCTCAGCCGCGCCGTCGTGCTCGCCATCTGAAGCGGGCGCAAACAGAAGAGATGCAGGTGTTACTTTTGAATAGATTTGACAGGAAACGCCTCATGAAAACTATAAGTTCTGATTTTCATCAATACAAATCTTTATCTGTGCATTGTTTCTATCAAGAAGCCTTCGGTCGCCATAGTTGAACCCTCCGATGGGTAAAATTGTATTGTGTATTGTGTGTGTGTGTGTGTATATATATATATATATATATATATATTTCTTTAGGTGATATATATATTTTTATAGTTATATATATATATTTTTTTATGTTGGTATATACATTTTCTATGTTGTATAGATATATTTTTATGTTGTATATAATTCTCACACTCCCGCTCACCTCGGCCGTCTGCCTCCGTCTTTTGGTCTTCGCTCCAGCGCCGCTTGAACCTCAGTTTGAGCGGGATGCAGAGCGTCCCTCCGGGGCTGATGGGGGCGCTGTTGCCATGGCCTGGCTCCGCTTTCAGACTGAGCAACGGGAAAGGCGTGGTCACGGCGGACGGCGTGGCGGGGGTCTTGAACACATCCTCGTCGTCGTCCTCTTCCGGCGTCCCGTTGGCGGGGGAGGAGGAGGAGGGCGGCGGAGGAGGAGGAGTGCTGCTTCTGAAGCTCCCGTGGCTCCTGCTGAAGACGTTCCCGTTGCCGTGGTGGCTGAGGAGGAAGCTGCTGCTGCTGCTGCTGCTGCTGGTCCCGTTGCCGTGGTGATGGAGGAAGCGGTGGCGGGACAGAGGCGTGAAGATGTCGCCGTCCTCGTCGTCGCGGTGATTCATGTCGTCGTCCTCCTCCTCGCTGATGTCAGTCACCTCCACCTCCTCGTCCGACTCGGCGTCCGAGATGCGCTCCACCTGAAGTCACACAAACACCTTTTTTA
This sequence comes from Eucyclogobius newberryi, assembly GCF_026437365.1. Lineage (NCBI taxonomy): Eukaryota > Metazoa > Chordata > Actinopteri > Gobiiformes > Gobiidae > Eucyclogobius > Eucyclogobius newberryi. Next base: position 28,639,330 of record NW_027315790.1, read on the forward strand.
ATATAACAAGTCCAAACCAGTAAAAACTATAACTTAACTTAGCCTTAATAAAGCATGATCAAAGACCTGAATAATTCTTAATAAACCTTTTGTGCATTATGAGTTAAAGAGCATATGAATGTTCTCCTGTTTTTCTCATGATGGCAGAGTTTAGAGGTAAAGAGCTCGTGGTAAATATTTATCATAGTTTTACATCCGCGAAGTTGTAGTTTTTGAAGAAAAATGAAACATTTAAACTACAGGAAGCAGAGCCGAGTTCTGAAAACGAGTCCCTCTGTGATGTCATCAATGCGCGACGTGTCATTGAAAACACAGGCAATTTGCACACAACTGACACAATTCAAGTGTTTATGCGAGCACTCAACAAAATAAAGCTGTTATTAGGTCACATTTATAGACAAATCATAACTTCTGTGTAATTTTTATGTATTTTAGCCATTGTTGTCAGTATGGTTGCTCGGTAACAGTTGTGGAAGTACCTCTACGTTCATCATATTTGCTGCTCATGTCCAACCAGGAAGTAACATTAAGAACTTCACAAAAATGTTTTAACTGTGGACCAACTGTTAAGTAAAATCCTAAAGTAGCCACTTGTCCTCACCTTGATCTTGGGCGGGGCCGCGGACAAACCGGAGGAGCTCACGCTCTGGCCGGACCCTGAAAACGCCCCGGACGACGAGGAGGAGGACGCGACCGGCGCACTCCCCGTCTCGCGGTGCTTCCTGCCGAGCGGCGGCGGCTGCAGCTTAAACTTGAACTCGTCGGCTGCCCCGAGCGACTGCCCCAGCGTGTGGGCGAGGCTGAGGTGCGTGGGTCTGTGCGGCTGCGGGACGATGATGTTGGGGTACGGCAGGAAGGCGCGCGGGCTCAGGTGGTAGTTGTACACGGACTGGTGGTGCGCGTGCAGGTACTGGTTCATGTCCTCCGCGTTGAAGGAGAAGTGGGAGCCCATCAGAGGCGAGGGCAGGGACGGGGACGGGGTGAAGGGCAGGTGGGGCGTGGGCGTCATGGACATGGCGGGGGACAGCGGCAGCAGGCCCGGCCCTGGCAGAGGCGACACGGGGAACGGGGACAGCTGATCCGAGTGCACTCGGGGCGTAGGCCTGGCGAGTCCCGGTCCTCCGCCGTAGAGTCTGAAGAGCGAGTCGTGGGTCAGGCGAGGGTGCAGCAGGCCCCTGTACGCCCGCTCGGGACCCCCGGCGCGCTCCTCCGCCCCGGCCTCCTCCAGCTCGGAGTTGGTGGACGTCCCGTCGCTGCAGTCGCTGACGGAGCCGCGGGCCATGCGCCTGCTCACGGCGCTGTACATGCCGGGGCTGCGCAGCTCCTCGCTGGACGATAGCACGTCCGAGGGGGTCGAGGGCGGGAAGCGGAAGTGGGTGCCCCCGGAGGGAACGGGCGGAGCACTTTGAGGAACGCCTCGACCTGGAAAACACAATGTACAGAGAATGTTTATGGTTTTAAGATGATGAATTAAGTACTAAAACATGATATTTTCGACTGGTATTTCAAGTCCTATCATAACTAAGAGGGCCGTTGGTCTTTAGAGTTGTTTTAGTCGACTGAACACGGATCCCTTTAGTCGACTAATCTATCGGCAGAGCTTGTTTTTATTTCTTTGGTCGGTGACAGCTCCAATACCAAGCCCTGAGTCCCAAGACATTTAGCCCAATTTGTTCTTACAGTAATAGGATAAAAAACATGTCAAATATCCATTTAAAGTCTCTGTTCACGTTTAATACAAGTTTATAACCATGCTTTTAATACAGCCATCTCTTTAGTGTTTATGTTAATTTACTATGAGATCATTATTTGGTAAAGAATCATTATGCAAGTGAATGTGACACGGAATAACAGTCCCTTTTATAGAGATTACTCTTGAATATTTAATTGAACACCACATTTTTACAGGTTGTTCCAGACGTTTCTTAAGAACTGCTATTTATTTTTTTGCTACAACTAATTAGCCATATTAACTTTGGGTGACACAAAATCAACACTAACCGGTAATAAAACCTGGTTCAGCTCAAACTAATAAGAAACGGGGCCGCGGTGACAAATGGGACAGTTTTACCCACAGAGAGAGAAAACAGAAGCACAAGAAGCTGCTTTTTGAACCTCGTCCCTGTGGCAAAGCCTGGAAAAGTGTGCCATCACAAACGGGGGCGGTGCCATCACAAACAAACGGGGGCGGTGCCATCACAAACAAACGGGGGCGGTGCCATCACAAACGGGGGCGGTGCCATCACAAACAAACGGGGGCGGTGCCATCACAAACAAACGGGGGCGGTGCCATCACAAACGGGGGCGGTGCCATCACAAACAAACGGGGGCGGTGCCATCACAAACGGGGGCGGTGCCATCACAAACGGGGGCGGTGCCATCACAAACAAACGGGGGCGGTGCCATCACAAACAAACGGGGGCGGTGCCATCACAAACGGGGGCGGTGCCATCACAAACAGGGGGCGGTGCCATCACAAACAGGGGCGGTGCCATCACAAACAGGGGCGGTGCCATCACAAACAGGGGCGGTGCCATCACAAACAGGGGGGGTGCCATCACAAACGGGGGCGGTGCCATCACAAACGGGGGCGGTGCCATCACAAACGGGGGCGGTGCCATCACAAACGGGGGCGGTGCCATCACAAACGGGGGCGGTGCCAACACAAACGGGGGCGGTGCCATCACAAACAGGGGGGGGCCATCACAAACAGGGGCGGTGCCATCACAAACGGGGGCGGTGCCATCACAAACGGGGGCGGTGCCATCACAAACGGGGGCGGTGCCATCACAAACGGGGGCGGTGCCATCACAAACGGGGGCGGTGCCATCACAAACAGGGGGCGGTGCCATCACAAACGGGGGGGTGCCATCACAAACGGGGGCGGTGCCATCACAAACGGGGGCGGTGCCATCACAAACAGGGGCGGTGCCATCACAAACAGGGGCGGTGCCATCACAAACAGGGGGGGTGCCATCACAAACGGGGGCGGTGCCATCACAAACGGGGGCGGTGCCATCACAAACGGGGGCGGTGCCATCACAAACGGGGGCGGTGCCATCACAAACAGGGGGGGTGCCATCACAAACAGGGGCGGTGCCATCACAAACGGGGGCGGTGCCATCACAAACGGGGGCGGTGCCATCACAAACAGGGGCGGTGCCATCACAAACAGGGGCGGTGCCATCACAAACAGGGGGCGGTGCCATCACAAACAGGGGCGGTGCCATCACAAACGGGGGGGTGCCATCACAAACAGGGGCGGTGCCATCACAAACGGGGGCGGTGCCATCACAAACAAACGGGGGCGGTGCCATCACAAACGGGGGCGGTGCCATCACAAACAGGGGGCGGTGCCATCACAAACAGGGGGGGTGCCATCACAAACAGGGGCGGTGCCATCACAAACGGGGGCGGTGCCATCACAAACAGGGGCGGTGCCATCACAAACAGGGGCGGTGCCATCACAAACAGGGGGGGTGCCATCACAAACAGGGGGGGTGCCATCACAAACAGGGGCGGTGCCATCACAAACGGGGGCGGTGCCATCACAAACGGGGGCGGTGCCATCACAAACAGGGGCGGTGCCATCACAAACGGGGGCGGTGCCATCACAAACGGGGGCGGTGCCATCACAAACGGGGGCGGTGCCATCACAAACGGGGGCGGTGCCATCACAAACAGGGGCGGTGCCATCACAAACAGGGGCGGTGCCATCACAAACAGGGGCGGTGCCATCACAAACGGGGGCGGTGCCATCACAAACGGGGGCGGTGCCATCACAAACAGGGGCGGTGCCATCACAAACGGGGGCGGTGCCATCACAAACAGGGGCGGTGCCATCACAAACAGGGGCGGTGCCATCACAAACAAGGGCTGTGCCATCACAAACAGGGGCGGTGCCATCACAAACAGGGGGGGTGCCATCACAAACAGGGGCGGTGCCATCACAAACGGGGGCGGTGCCATCACAAACAGGGGCGGTGCCACCTCCTTTTTCACCGTCTCCAGGGTCGACCCGAGAGTGTGGCTCTGTCTAAAGGCCGTGGCTGGAGAGCCGCGGCGCGGTCAAATAGCCGCGCAGTTTCAGGGACCGCGGCATTTCCCTTATAGCCTCATAGCTAACCCTAACCCTAACCCTAACCCTAACCTTAACCCTAACCCTAACCCTAACCTTAACCCGGCGCGGTCTAAAACGGCGGCACAAAAATAACATGGCAGTTTCGGCCGCGCGCCGCGGCTCTGCAGACACTCCCCTGTCTAAACGTCAACCCGGGGACCCGGTCTGGACCCGGCCTGAACCCGGCCGGGACCCAGGACCAACAGAAAATAATGTTATCATATTTTGATCATTGTAATCTGGACTACCATATTTTCTGGACTATAAATCGCTCCGGAGAATAAATCGCACCAAAAAATGCATCATAGAGAAGAAGAAAAACACATACAAGTCGCTCTGGAGTATAAGTCGCACCCCGGCCAAATCTATGAAAAAAGGTGTGACTTATAGTCCAGAAAATACATTAACACACTCTAAAACCTTCATACCAAAGACAGTGGTATTACTATTCTCTGTCTAGAAGTCTTCACTGACAATTTTTCAACCTTTGTTTGGTTTATAATGCATTTTAAAAGTCTCAGCGTACAATAGAACCATCATTTGTCTAGTCGACCATTAAAAAAAACTACTGGGATAAAACGTCAATTGCGATTACTGTACATATAACGACCTCGCAGAGAAAGTACAGACCTTTTTAGAGTTTATTAGTAATGATTTGTGACACTTTTTGCAGAGCAGAAAAGCAGCTTCGTTCCAGATTTCGGCGGTTGGAATGAGACAGCCCCCGAACGCTGCAGTCGTTTCCTTCACTTGTCCAAGCGTCTCACCGCCGAGCTCTGAGTGGAAGTGCGCGTCAAACCCTCAGACTGACGCAAGACCGAGCGTCCTCTGGCAGCGTGACGGCGTGTGGGCCCACATCAGACGGGCCCCGTATAATTAAGGTCTGGCGGCGCGCTGATGTCACGCCGCTCGTGTTTACGAAGCGGGACAAGGGAGCAGACGAGACCTCAGAGGGCGGTGAGGCCGAGGGCGGGACGCAAACGGAGCTGCCGAAGTTAATGTCCTGGAGGAAATTAGCTGACGAACGTGGCTTGGGCCGAGCGCGAGTCGGCAGGGTGAACGCAAATGTTTAGGAAAAGAGGGCAAATGTTAGGAAAACGACCACGACGACTCGTCCAACATCTGCGCTCGCACTCGTCTTGATTTTTATGGCTGCGGCTAATGATTATTTTAGTAGTCGATGAGTCAGAGAATTATTTCAATGTATGTTTTAACCAAAAAAAAGGTTGAAATTTGGTGACTAAAGGCGTCTGGGTGGAATAGTAATGAATAAAGTGTATTGTTGATGAAAATGGTTAAAGTGCCTATGACAGGTTTTAACTGTTACACATTTTTTACTATATTTGCTGTATTTATACATGTAAATTATAGTTTTACACCAATTGAGTAGCTGTTTGTGGAGAAAACGTTGAAAAATCTGTAGGTAACGACAGGAAGTAAAAGGACATTCCAGTCAAAGTTTGTGCGTAATTTAAACAAAACAACTTTTCTGACCCGCTAAACAATCATTCAACAAAATAAAGTGGATCTCGTGGTTTGTTTTGTTTTGTCAAATAGAAAAAAAGTGACAGGCCCAGTGTTTTGGCCCAGTGTTTTCCTACTGTGATGTCATCAATCACAAACAGGAAGTGACATTATAAACCTAAAAAATGTGCTTTTCTGTGATAACATTTTAATAATTTCATTAGCAAAAGTCAAAATATATTTCTCTCAACTGCATTTTAGTTGAATGAGTCGTCCAACGTGTCGGGGGCACTTTAATTCTTTTCAGTCCTGTTAATAGTTTACAGTTATATTTGATGTTCGACTAGTCTCACTTTGTTTGGTCCTGTTCTAGTCCAGGTTCAGTCCCAAATCCGATTCGGGTTGTGCTAATAAGAGAAAAATGGTTGGAAATTCAAACTTGAGCAAAATAAAACGGACTATTTTTGTGTTAAATGCCCATGATCAAATGTTTATATTGTTTAGGTAATTCGTACAGAAGTTGATGTGTGTCTTATTAAAAAGCAAATACAAACTCTAATTCTATCAGAACCTATCCCATCACCCAGCCTTGGTGTCAATATTTCCTTATACTTCCCCATGTTGTGGTTGTACTGGAGTCAACAACAACAGCCTCCATTAATGTCCTTTTGTGCAGGTTTTTCATATTAAACCTCTGGTACATGATTTCTGCTTCTTTTAAATATACTTTAATCAGTATTTTTCCAACTCTTACATCACGTCGGATCGACAGACGCCCGAAGGACACCGCTGTTTTGTCTGCGGCGCGCGGCTCCTTCGCCGAGTCCTTGTCGTCAAGTACAATTTCTCCATTTAAACTTCCTCTGGCGCTCTGTTGCTAAGGTGACATTTTTCACACGGATAATGCTCTATTTCTGTATGAAGACATTTTTCCACCAGTGTAAATGAATAAAAGCTTATTTAAGGAGCAACGCAGGAAGCAATGGTAGTAGAAATACTTGGCGTAGGACTAAAAAATATACGTGAAATAGTAAGATATTAGTAGAAGTAGCAATATCAGCAGAAACAACTTAAAGTGCCCATGCCTACAATTGTATAATTTGACTTAATTTGCCGTTTTTGTACCGGTTTTAAATAGAAATTATAGTTTTACATCAATCGAGTTAGTTTTTCGACTTTTCTCCACAAAAATTATCACATCACACTAGGTACACGCATTCCAGACAAAGTTTATGAATAATTTACACTAAAGAAACAACTTATACCCTCCAAAACATACAAAATAAAAGTAATAAATAAGTTATATATAAGTAAGATTAGTTTTGGTCCAGTGTTTGCTGGGTACTTTCGTAGTGTGACGTCATCAATTACAAACAGGAAGTACAATTATTAACCACATTTTTTTTGCTATTCTTTGAAAAAAAAAATTGGCAACATTTTGAATATATTTAACTTGCTTATATTTTTGGATTTTTTTTTTTTTTATGTTAAGGCCTAAATGAGCTTTGAATATTCTTGGTTTTGTCCCTGTTAAGTTATTATTCCGACTAGTAAATTAAGGCGAGTGCATTTTTCTTTTAACAGAACTTAAATTTGGTGTAAAAAAGTATGTTAAAATATAAAAATAATATCGATATAGCAGTGCTGGAGAGCTCATTTTGTTCAATACCATGTGGCGCTCATTCTGTGAGTAAACATCTATATTTACAGTCATAGAGACACAGTTTTGAATAGACTTTTTACTCGCGTCTGAACTTCTTGAAATCGTCCCGTAATAAAACCCTGAACGAAAGGTACAAACCTGAGCCCATGTCGATGAAGGGATAGTTGACCAGCACCAGCTTGTTGAAATTGAACTTGTAGGTGAACCTTTTGCCCTTGGTTTTGTGGAGGATCCTCTTGTTGTAATAATATCTGAAAACAAAAGACGACGGGAGAATTAGCAACATTAGCAACATTAGCACAACGGCCATTTTGGAACGATAACAAAATATATATACACAACAAAAAGAAAACAAGTGGAAGTAAATACCAAATTCTGATCATAAAAAATCCATGTATTTGGTCTTATCTGGGAGAGAAGCAATTCAAATAAGGCTAAGATCGAAGAAAGAGACGACTAACATGGGGAAGAACTCAAGATGTGTGAATGAAACAAAACAAATATGATTCAATGAGGAAACGGCACTTGAACTTGGGAGTGTCGACACTAATTTGGGTCTCGATAATGCTGTGCGAGTCACGATAATAAAAGAACTTGAATATTAATGCTGGGCAGAAGCATTCTCGACTGAAGCATCTGTGAAGCATCTGTGTGAGGTATTGTCCTTTCCAGCTCATTTAAAACCCTCAAACGATCATTTCAACACCTTTAAAATAGATTATCAAACAAATAAAAGGTTGAAATGTGGCGACTGAACGCGTCTGGACGAGAGTATTTACAAATTCTGATTGAATAGTACCACGGTTATGGTATTATAGCGGCTGTAAAAATCAGAAAACGATTATGGAAATACGACTAGGTTTTATAGTGGTACGTCATGTATACTCTTGTTGAATGAGAAGTGTGGCTGTGTGTTTGGCCCAGAATGTGGACTGGATCTTAGTGTTTTAATGTGTTTTGTTTGCGCAGTGTCATATATTCCTGTCAATCAGCGACTGAGGATGGAAATGTCTTTGTTTTGAATGTCTTTGTCCATTGTCCCTTCAAATTTAAAGATAAATTAAACTTAAGTCAATTAATAGTTGCCCTATTATCCCTATTGTTTGGGGTAATGTTATTTTACAAACTTATACCATAAAAACAAGTCGTAATATATTCATATATTTACTGAAACGGCTTCACCAAGTGTCGAGCAAGAAAAACTCCAAAAGAACGTAGTAATTAATTAAGAAATGTGGCTTTGTCCCATCATTATTTTTTTATGGGACAAAGCCACATGAGTACATTTAGCTAAAGTACATTTAATCAGAACACGAGAACACAGCTCTCAGTGACTCACCTCTGACTCAAAACACCTTCCTCTTTTCTTGACTTAAAAACCTCTCATTCACCACCAGGTTCGTCATAGCAAACCCTTTGTCATGGAATGAAACCTCAAACTGGGAAGATTCAAACACAAAAGATCTAAAAAAATCTTAAAACTGACGAGATGATTTGGTCAATCATGAGTATTCAAGTCACAATAAGAACTAGAAAATAAGATGGGAAGCAACAACGACCGACTTCACTTCAATCTATACTCCAATAAGTCAAACTACACACACTTTAAGTACTTTACACTCCGTCCGCTTACGTGACAGTAGCAGTACTTTTAATAACGCTGGTTAGGAATTGTGTTTTTTCTTCGTTCATCAGGCTCTCGTTGGTATTTCGCCGGATTATCTGTCGACGCGGTCCAAATCCAACCATAAAGAAGCGTTTTATCAATCGCCCACACAGAAGTAAGAGCCGTTAAGAGCATCGTTGGCCAAAAGGTTTAGTCACACATTTAAAGACTTCCACCTTTTGCCTCACAGGAAGTCGCATCCAAGTCAAGTCTGGTTCGAGCGGTCAATTCTCCCACGTAACAATTACTTAACCGCGATGTTGCGTCACGCGGCCACGTAACAGCTTTAGCTACACCGTTTGCACGTATTGATCCTTGACTCGATTACAGTCCGTTCGGTCGCAACGACAAAGCTCTGTGTTCCCCCACGAGCAACTGAAAGTGCCGCTTTTAGTGCCGGTTGTGTAAGAAGCCGTTTACACAATGCCAGGAACGACCACGTGTTTTTAAATGTCAAAGAGAACGCGTTTCGCTCGGCGCGTTAAAGACGGCGAGCTGCGAGATTAAACGCAGTTAAAGCCACGTTTGAGCGGACTCTCTTTTTTCTTTTTCTTTACAGACATTTCCTCCCAGAACATCATAAAAATGGCAGTCTCTGTACAAACATCTTCTTAAACACATAACGTTTCAGTTCACGAGCGGTTTGTCTTTTTGTCATTTCTCCCGGACGCATTTACAATATGAAATTTGAACAAGATCGGATTATTTTAGTCTCAATCGCAAAACTTGACAGAAAAACTTGCAGTTACCGATACGTTTTTAACAAATCGCTCGGCTCCACACAAGAAAGTAAAAGTAAACAGCCTCGTAATAAACAGTCTTGCACGTCGTCATCCAAAGAGTTAACCGTATTTTCCGGAGTATAAGTCGCACCAGCCAAAAAATGAATAATAGAGAAGAAAAGAACATATATAAGTCGCACTGGAGTATGAAATGCGGTGTGTGAAAATAACAAATAATATCCAGAGTATAAGTATATAAATATAAGTATAAGTTGCAACCCGGCTAAAACTATGAAAAAAGGTGCGACGTATAGTCCGGAAAATACGGTACTCAAAATACATTTTCCTGCGAAGACCAGGGACAGAAATCTTAAAAATACTGATTTGCGATTTTGAGTACGAAAAACGATGAACGGAAATCCCAATGAACTGCCTACGAATAAACAAACGTATTATAATAAACCTGCGTTCGTCCTGCAGTTTAGACTTTTCTTGGGTCTCTGTGTTCTCGCTTGAATTTTTTTTTAAACGTCTTATCGCAATTGCATAATCGAGAGTCAAGACGTCAAGAAGAAAACTGCCGAACGTGTCACAAATGTTCCGACGTCAAACCGTTTTCGCCAACAGTCGGACGTACAACGTGCAGCTTATACTCGGTACGTCATAAACCATTTTTTTCAAAACGTACGAAAGTGAAAAACATGTTGACGAAAAGCTGCGTTAACGGAGACAAAACGGCAGCGAGTCTGGCAACATTAGTCACGGCGATGTGTCCAGGGCTCGGGGCTGAGAGGAGGCTTAGTCACAGCCTCGGTGAGTCAGAGCGAGAAGGGCCACTCCAGAGGGACACTACTACTACTACCACCACTACCACTACCACTACCACTACTACTACTACTACACACGCAAACACACACAAACGCACTTCCAAAAACACAACAACAAACCGGGGACAAAGATGGGGGGGGGAAAAACAACAAAAACACAGTTAGCAGGCAATTCCATTACGTTTGTTCACTTTAAAAAGAACCGTGCGTCTTCATGTCGTCCCCCTGCTGGTTCGATAAAGGAACTACAGTCACGTCGTTTTGAAACGGTCAGACCGATGATGTCACGTTGTTTGAAACGGTCGGAGGATAAGGACGTTTACCTTGAGACGTGAATCCAACGTCTCAGAATAAAACTGCGTATATGCAATAACAATAGTGTCTTTCATGTAAGTTACGGTAAAGCGCTTCAACGCAGCAGTGGTCTCAACGAGCTCGGACTTATCGCCATAGTAACCAGGCGATAACATACATCAAACATACCATTACACCAGCCGAACAACTCCGATCGCTTCCTGGATACGGCACCTTTACATGGGCGCGATTGGCAGGAAGTGGAAAGTACATTTTTAACCATAATTGAAGTAAACTGCGAGAAGCGATTAGAGATGATTAAAATACAGTTTGTTTAAAAAAAGAAAAGCCGATTACAAACAAAGCTTTCAAATAAGGGCATACGGTGATATTCCTGCACTTTTAGAGACATTTCACATTTCTCTGATTTATTTCTAACATTTCTATAGGACTGACACAAGATGGTCAGAATATTGTCATCGGGAAACGTCGTTTTGTCAATATTAGCATCTTAAAACCGCTATTAGTTAAAAATGGATAAACTATTGACAACAAATCTACAATCGTACCTTAATAACCTGGTGAAAACGCAAGAAAAAAGGGCAGTAAAACAGACGAGCGACTGTAGAACTTTGACCTGTCTAAATTGATCGCGTCTGTGCTTGAAAGTGTGATTTGCGGTGAAGGACGAGCGTTTAGAGAACCCAACTTTCTGTTAAAACAAAGGGGTTAGTTAAGATAAGATAAGATATTCCTTTATTGTCCCACATGGGGAAATTTCATTGATGCAACAAAGGGGTTAGTTAAAAACAAAGGGGCTAGTTAAAAACAAAGGGGCTAGTAGGGGCTAGTTAAAAACAAAGGGGCTAGTTAAAACCAAAGGGGCTAGTAGGGGCTAGTTAAAAACAAAGGGGCTAGTTAAAAACAAAGGGGCTAGTAGGGGCTAGTTAAAAACAAAGGGGCTACGGCGGTGAAGGCGTCGGGGGCCGTTCTGAGAAGAAAGGGAGGGAAAAAAAGGACTCTGATTCCAGGAAGAAATTATGGTAAGCGCTTCAACAATCAGTCGCACAATTATCTACACTTAAGAGTTCCAGCCTAGAATAACCTGAAGAAGAAGAAAGGCTTTAAACATTCAAAAGGAAGCGGAAAAGTACGGCCTGAAGTTCAAAGAAATGTACATTAAATATGTATGTATGAGTATGCGTGATCGTTTTAACTGGATTAGTCTTGGTCCTCTTCTAGGTCGTTGGGTCAGTCCTCTTCTTCTAGGCCGTTGGGTCAGTCCTCTTCTTCTAGGCCGTTGGGTCAGTCCTCTTCTTCTAGGCCGTTGGGTCAGTCCTCTTCTTCTAGGCCGTTGGGTCAGTCCTCTTCTTCTAGGCCGTTGGGTCAGTCCTCTTCTTCTAGGCCGTTGGGTCAGTCCTCTTCTTCTAGGCCGTTGGGTCAGTCCTCTTCTAGGCCGCTGGGTCAGTCCTCCTCTTCTAGGCCGTTGGGTCAGTCCTCTTCTTCTAGGCCGTTGGGTCAGTCCTCTTCTTCTAGGCCGCTGGGTCAGTCCTCCTCTTCTAGGCCGTTGGGTCAGTCCTCTTCTTCTAGGCCGTTGGGTCAGTCCTCTTCTTCCAGGCCGTTGGGTCAGTCTTCTTCTAGGCCGCTGGGTCAGTACTCCTCTTCTAGGCCGTTGGGTCAGTCCTCTTCTTCTAGGCCGTTGAGTCAGTCCTCCTCCTCTAGGCCGTTGGGTCAGTCCTCTTCTTCTAGGCCGTTGGGTCAGTCCTCTTCTTCTAGGCCGTTGGGTCAGTCCTCTTCTAGGCCGTTGGGTCAGTCCTCTTCTTCTAGGCCGCTGGGTCAGTCCTCTTCTTCTAGGCCGTTGGGTCAGTCCTCTTCTAGGCCGTTGGGTCAGTCCTCTTCTTCTAGGCCGCTGGGTCAGTACTCCTCTTCTAGGCCGTTGGGTCAGTCCTCTTCTTCTAGGCCGCTGGGTCAGTCCTCTTCTTCTAGGCCGTTGGGTCAGTCCTCTTCTAGGCCGTTGGGTCAGTCCTCTTCTTCTAGGCCGCTGGGTCAGTCCTCTTCTTCTAGGCCGTTGGGTCAGTCCTCTTCTAGGCCGTTGGGTCAGTCCTCTTCTTCTAGGCCGTTGGGTCAGTCCTCTTCTTCTAGGCCGTTGGGTCAGTCCTCTTCTAGGCCGTTGGGTCAGTCCTCTTCTTCTAGGCCGTTGGGTCAGTCCTCCTCTTCTAGGCCGTTGGGTCAGTACTCCTCTTCTAGGCCGTTGGGTCAGTCCTCCTCTTCTAGGCCGTTGGGTCAGTCCTCTTCTTCTAGGCCGTTGGGTCAGTCCTCTTCTAGGCCGTTGGGTCAGTCCTCTTCTTCTAGGCCGCTGGGTCAGTACTCCTCTTCTAGGCCGTTGGGTCAGTACTCCTCTTCTAGGCCGTTGGGTCAGTCCTCCTCTTCTAGGCCGTTGGGTCAGTCCTCTTCTTCTAGGCCGTTGAGTCAGTCCTCCTCCTCTAGGCCTTTGAGTCGGGCTTAGTTCCACAATGTTGGCACATGAGTAAGTTTAATTGTGGTTTAGCGCAGGTCCTTGGGCAGCATATAATGTACAAAAGTTTGAAAATCCCTTTATTATATCTTAGTTTTTTTCAGTTCAGAAAAGATGCCTAAACTTTGGTGTTTGTTTTTACTTGACTTGCTCGCGTTCATTTGCTCAGTGAAAAAATTCTGGGTCCCAGTGTTCCGTGGCTCCAGACGGCGCAGGGCTATATTTGTGAGTGGGTGCTAAGAGCCGCGCGGAGACATTATGTTCGCAGATGGGTGACAAAGAGCGAGCGGGTCCAAGGGCGAGCCTCGTACATGTGACAGAACACACGCCAACTCACACGCTGTGTCAATGTGGATCTCACATCACGAGCGGGTGTCAAGGCTTTGAAGAGCGTTTGAACTTCAGCTTAAAGAGACCGGAAGAGGGGCAGCGAGGCCTTAACGCGCTGTAGACATATGGAGAGGCAACGCTCGCGACACACGCTACAGCACATTTGTAGTTCTGTAAAATAATCACCTAAAATGTTTTACTGCAAATAAAAAGGTGCACCGTGTACCTTTTCTGATTTCACAGTAGGGCGGGGAACTTCTCGATCTTACGTGGCGTTTTCACTGCTCAAAAATACCATGAAAGACTCTAATATCGTAAAGAAAACAAATTATATATATATATATATATATATATATATATATATATATATATATATATATATATATATATATATATATAACCAAACCAAGTCTATATTTGGACTAAACTGGGCTCAAACCCAACGAGTGTGAACGCGTCCAAAGTTCTGTTCAGTCGACTAGATTTCCTAGAACGGTCACAAATTTTGTCATGTATGTGGTATTTTACAAATCTGAGAAACACGTTTGGCTAGAGTAAAATACCATATTTTTCGGACGATAAGTCGCACCTTTTTTCATAGTTTTGGCCGGGGTGCCAGAGTGACTTATATGTGATATTATTTGTTATTTTCACACTGGCAACTGCAAGAGGGCGCTCTAGGCTCTAAGCGACGCAGAAGAAGAATCTGCACTTCCTCTACCTCCGGAGTTTGCAGAGTTGTTTAGAAGTGACACAGAGGAAGAAGAATTCAATGGATTTAGTGATTTAGAGATATATTTCCCCAAAAATACTCCAATGCAACTTATGTTTTTTTCTTCTCTATTATGCATTTTTTGGCTCGTGCGACTTATAGTCCGGAAAACACAGTATATTCATTAGTATTTCAACTTTTATAGTATCAATCTGTTAAAATACAATGCTGTATCAATAACATTGGCCTAATAACCGCACAGCAAGACAAAGCACATTTACAGCACATTATTTCAGTGTGACATTTTGAGTATAGAGTTAAAATGAAAACCAGACGGAGCACTCTTTGATGACTACTTCCTTAATATTAAATTAAAAAGAGGCTTCTGGCAGTATGAACACACATGTATAAGGTGCGGTGCATTAAAAACACTTCTAAAGGGAAGTGTTTCAAAGACCGTCATAACTCAAGACCTTTTCATTCATGAAAGTGAAACAAAACCACAACACAGACCTCTTCAATATGCAGAGTCTGACCTCAAAGAAGAGTTAAAGCGCTCAAACATCACGCAGCCTTGGAACACGTGCGTTTTAAAACATGAGGAGATATTTAAACTGCATTTGCTTTGGTATCAGCTTGGTTTGTGAAGTCTTTATTGTTCTCGTACGTTTTCGCTTATTAACAAGTCCAGTGGCTCTTACCACCGAATATATTGGTGATATTTTGTACGTGCGTTCGAGTTCTCTGCATTTCCAGGCTCATCTGTCTCTTTTTTACACTCTGTCAAGTCATTTCTTGATTTTGGAGTAATTTCGGTGTATTTTTTTGCGTTTGCCATTGCTGAAAATGCGCGAGTGAAGAATGAGTTCTGCTGTTTTTGCATATGAATATATAGTTTGTCATACATTTCAGTGTAAATTGTTGTTTTGTGAGCCTGTGATCTCCGAGTACTGAGCTTGGGTCAGGTCACAGAGATACTAAAAACGTGTGCGAGCACTTCTGGTGCAACCTCGCCCTCTCTCAGTTTATTACCGTACTTCCCGGATTATAAATCGCTCCAGCCAAAAAATGCATAATAGAGACGAAAAAAACCACATATATAAGTTGCACAGGAGTATAAGTCGCATTTTTTGGGGAAATGTATTTGATAAAATCCAAGACCAAGAACAGACATTTCATCTTGAAATGCAGTTTAAAATAATAACAGATGAGAGAACATGGTGAATAGGTGTACGTATGCTAACGCTAACACCTTCAGCTACATGACGCACAGACAGTGCTACTGTGGTAAGTGTCTGGTATGTTAACGTAACATATGAACAGTTATTCAGATAACTATAGCATAAAGAACATGCTAACAAGTTTACCAAAGCATCAGTTTTACCCCAAATCACTAAATCCATTGAATTCTTTTTCCTCTGTCACTTCTAAACAACTCCACAAACTCGAGGTAGAGGAAGTGCAGATTCTTCTTCTGTGTCGCTTAGAGCCGTGAGCGCCCTCTTGCGGTTGTCAGTGTGAAAATAACAAATAATGTCGTATTTAAGTCGCACCCCGGCCAAAACTATGTAAAAAGGTGCACTTATAGTCCTGAAAATACGGTAAACATTTGATATACCGTGCATGTCGTTTGTCGACTGCAGCCCTAAATTGAGGTATAAACAAATAAGCTCTACTGCCAGAATGAATGAGTTATCCGGCGGTTTACCAGATTCGGTTATACCAGATGCCCTTCCTAGCTCAACCAACCACAAATACACAAGAGCAATGCCGCGAAGCGTCTTGCTCAGGGACCCCACAACACTCCGTTTGATCACCAGGCGACCAGTAAAACGATATTATTCTCTCCTGGGAAACACTTCAAAGCCCAACGTCTCGTCGCCCATTGTGTTTTATTACCAATCCTTCTAATTTTGCCTCGTAAACAGACGTTATTCGAGGTGAGTAGTGGATGTAAAAAGGTGTAAATCTGCTCAAAAACAAGCTGCAGATGGGCTGGAGGAGGGCTGACATTTCACTGGGGAGTGCGTGAGCGAGCAGACTAACACTAGCCATCCCACGACAACACCAGGAGGCTAAACCGATCACTACAAGATGGCCCAAACAGACTGGGCACCAAATCGGTCTCCGCCGTGTCCCACATGTGCGCGCCCACTCCGAGGGTTCCTGGCCCGGGGTTTAGCACGCGCAGTGCTTCCCTACCTGCCCACGCCGGCGGCAGCAATTAAAATGCAAAACCTTGTGAGATAATACGGAGAGCAAAGTCCAAGGACGAGCGGCGACGCAACCTCCACGTAAGACGTAGAGAGAGAGAAGGGGTCAGATACGGGTCATGGAAACTAGTTATAAACTCCACTCATTATTCTAGGCCGTGGCACTGTGTGTAAGCGTGTTTTACGCAGCTTAGGCCTCTTCAAAGGCGACGGTCGAGTCTCGTAAAAGGTTAAACATATGGTGTCCAGGCTCAAGCTAACAATCTAAGTGAGGAGCGGGGCTGTGTAATTACTCATATTTTTATTATTATTATTATATTATTTTTATTTATCTAGGCTTGGATATGCAACAAAAACATCACACGAGAGCAAAGAGCACAAGTTTGACGTTATAAATCGACTTGTGTAGTTAGTATCATTCGTTACATGTGCCATTAAGGGGAGACAAAGCCAACTGCAGATCTTTAAAGTTTATATTTCCTTGGTTTTCATTGGTTAACGCCGGCTGTCACTCATCCAAAACATATTGGAGGCTTGGGAATGGAAAGAAGCGGTTTGGAAAAGTGTTTATGACGATATGAAATTGTATTAAACTGCAAATTGTGTGTATATATAAAGTCAAAGTATTTAGTAGAAGTCTATTTTTATTCATGCCCTAATATATTATATGTTTTATGTATATTTTGCTATAATTTTTTTTTTTAATGTTTTTTTTTGTTCACCGACAATGGCAATAAACCCTTTTCCGATTCTGATGACCAAAAAAGGCGATCGTCACGGTGACGAGAGTACAATTTGACCTTTATCACAACATCGCCCAGCACTACAACCAATAATAAGTAAAAGGTTTTGAGCAGAGGTGAAACATGCACAATCCTCTGGCTGGGTGGTCTTTACCAAGCAGAGAGGTTGAGGACTGGGTCAAATGCAGAGAATGATGGATTTTTCTTTTTCTTCTGGTCACTATGTATATATCTGGGTCGCAGAACGGCTGCCATGGACACAATAAATGGATACCTTTGGAACGTAGTTTTGGCGGCGGGAAAGAAAGCCGCCACAGAGAAACGGAGGATGCAAACTGAACCACCAATAAGGCCTGGACCCAAATTATACCAAAATTACATTTGGGCTAAATTTGAAAATAGAACTATTTGCCAGACTTTGGACTAAATTAGACTTTCCTGTTGGATTTTGCCGTAATTTGTCATGTTTTTATGCACCATTTGTCATTTTTTACTTAGTTTTGTGCTCTGGCCATGTTGTATGTTCGGTGTTTTGTATGTTTAGATATTTTTTTAATGGAAAAAGAAAGAAAAAAATCTCAACGAAAACTGATATTTTTTTACTTTTTACTTTTAATTTGTAGCTTTATTGCACCGATTTTCAAGCATATGCATCTCAAACCAGGCATCGTAAGGTAAAACTGAACTAAATATTATTACTACAATGATCAAAATCAAAAATCAATCATCAATTTTACATTTAGGTCTTCTTGTAGTGGAATATCATTTGTTTAGTCTTTTTTGCTTAAAATGTGTGGTGCAGTGCAAGAGCAGAGTGATTTAGGCCAATCATACCACCACAACAGGGGGCAGTGACGGAGCCGTGACGGAGCCGTGACGGGGGCGAGACGGGGCCGTAAATGGGTTAGCGGCGCGTCACGGGATACAAACGGTGTGAACCAGGCCGATGTGACGCAGAGGAACTGGCAGCCGAGCAGAAACACGTTTGGATGAGTACAAATGACGCTAATGAAGCCGCGTGCTTGTGCTGTGTGCAGACGCAGGTGTAGATCGAGGCGTGAGGTGGGACGGCAAAGGGGATCGGTGCGACGTCGGTGAGACATTCAGTTTCAGGAGAGAATGGAGTCTTTGTTGTCATGGGATTGTTTAAATGTCAAAGGCTTAAATACGGGTTGTTTCTTAAGGTTATGTTCCGTTTAGTAAAATTATAGGTATAGGATTTTTTGTAAAGTGAAGTAAAATGGACAATTAACCATCATAACTAATTATAATATACATAAACATACTACTAAAGTGTATATATTTTAATTGACTTATTATTTCACCTATTTTTTGACTTATTATTTGACTTATTTTATTTATTATTTTACTTATTGTATTTATCATTTTTTATCATTTTACTTATTATTTTACTTATTTTATTTATTATTTATTATTATTTTATTTTATTTGTTATTTTACTTATTTTATTTTATTTGTGATTATAATTATTTTATTTTATTTGTTATTTTACTTACTGTATTTATTGTATTTATTCCAGTGCATTTAGAAATAGATTTTTGGGCAATTATCCAGCGTTAAAGTTTCAATATATTCGTTTATCACAATCTCGCACTTCAAAATGTGTTATTGTGACGGGCCTACGTACATATACTACATATCTGCGACGAGTACTATATTCAAAGTACCGCGTTGACCTTATTTAACCGGCGGGGTCGTGGGGAGGTGAGAGTTGAGGCAGCGTTCAAGATTCGTGAGGTCCGGTAACTCTAGACCGACGTGGTAATCCTGCCTTGTCTGTGGCTTCTCGCACCTTCGGCTCAAACACTTCCCCTGACAACGGTTTCAACAACTCACAAACACCCGTTTAAACGTGCTATTAAAATACGGAGGCTTTATTATCATTGGTCTCGCCAGAGCTGTGGCCGAGTGCAAAACGTAGGTAAAAACACAATACATTTTAGGTGGGAGCTATGACAACGCGGATAATATCGCAGTTAATTTCTCTCAAATGTAACGCTCCTGGACAAAGAGCAGGGCAATAACAACAAAAAATATATTTACCGTATTTTCCGGCCATAACTATGAAAAAGGTGCGACTTATAGTCCGGAAAATACAGTATTTTATCTATTAAAGTAAAGCCTGTAACTGTCTTGGTTGAGGTTCAAGTATCGCACAAGAAATTAACAGGCCGTAAAACTAACAACATGGCAGAAATATCAGTTTATCCTTGTTTGAGATCAGTTTCTGTCCCTTTTTGAGGTAATTCTTAATAGTACTGATTACAGACATAATCAATACTCTAGTTTAGCATTTTCCCAAAACAACAATTGCGATATTATCCATTTCCCATGTTTAAAATGTTTAATAGAATTCTACCCTGAACACACAAACCTTAAATCTAATCTCCATGCTTGTTGATAATTAAATAGTTTGTGAACCCACCGGAGCGCTCTGCTGAGTTTGTCGTAGTTCATCTGCGGCTTGCACTTGCGCGCCCCCCACAGCCGCGCCACCTCGTCGGGGTCCTTGATGACGAACTCGCCGTAGTCGCCCTGCCACGCGATGACCTCGTGGTACTCCTCCTTCCTCAGCAGCTCCAGGATGAAGTGCCACAGCTGGATCTGCCGCGACCCGGGGCTCGACTCGGGTTTGTAGGCCCAGTCCGGGAACGCGAACCCTGTGCGGACAAAAAAGAAACGCAAGGGTAAGAGACGGGTGCAGCGAGGGTCAGAGTCTCGAGGGTGGCGAGGGTCAGAGTCGCGAGGGTCAGAGTCGAGTGTGGCGAGGGTCAGAGTCGAGTGTGGCGAGGGTCAGAGTCTCGAGGGTGGCAAGGGTCAAAGTCTCGAGGGTGGCAAGGGTCAGAGTCTCGAGGGTGGCAAGGGTCAGGAGTCTCGAGGGTGGCAAGGGTCAGAGTCTCGAGGGTGGCAAGGGTCAGAGTCTCGAGTGTGGCAAGGATAGGAGTCTCGAGTGTGGCAAGGATAGGAGTCTCGAGTGTGGCAAGGATAGGAGTCTCGAGTGTGGCAAGGATAGGAGTCTCGAGTGTGGCAAGGATAGGAGTCTCGAGTGTGGCAAGGATAGGAGTCTCGAGAGTGGCAAGGGTCAGAGTCTCGAGTGTGGCAAGGGTCAGAGTCTCGAGGGTGGCAAGGGTCAGAGTCTCGAGTGTGGCAAGGGTCAGAGTCTCGAGTGTGGCAAGGGTCAGAGTCTCGAGTGTGGCAAGGGCCAGAGTCTCGAGTGTGGCAAGGGTCAGAGTCTCGAGTGTGGCAAGGGTCAGAGTCTTGAGTGTGGCAAGGGTCTGAGTAGAGCATGGGTCAGAGCCGGGTGCGGCATGGGTCAGTGTCGCATGTGGCGAGGGTCAGAGTCTCGAGTGTGGCGAGGGTCAGAGTCTCGAGTGTGGCGAGGGTCAGAGTCTCGAGTGTGGCGAGGGTCAGAGTCTCGAGTGTGGCGAGGGTCAGAGTCTCGAGGGTGGCAAGGGGCAGAGTCTCAACTGTGGCAAGGGTCAAAGTCTCGAGGGTGGCAAGGGTCAGAGTCTCGAGGGTGGCAAGGGTCAGAGTCTCGGGTGTGGCAAGGGTCAGAGTCTCGGGTGTGGCAAGGGTCAGAGTCTCGGGTGTGGCAAGAGTCAGAGTCTCGGGTGTGGCAAGGGTCAGAGTCTCGGGTGTGGCGAGGGTCAGAGTCTCGAGTGTGGCGAGGGTCAGAGTCTCGAGTGTGGCGAGGGTCAGAGTCTCGAGTGTGGCAAGGGTCAGAGTCTCGAGGGTGGCAAGGGTCAGAGTCTCGAGTGTGGCAAGGGTCAGAGTCTCGAGTGTGGCAAGGGTCAGAGTCTCGAGTGTGGCGAGGGTCAGAGTCTCGAGTGTGGCGAGGGTCAGAGTCTCGAGTGTGGCGAGGGTCAGAGTCTCGAGTGTGGCGAGGGTCAGAGTCTCAACTGTGGCGAGGGTCAGAGTCTCGAGTGTGGCGAGGGTCAGAGTCTCAACTGTGGCGAGGGTCAGAGTCTCGAGTGTAGCGAGGGTCAGAGTCTCGAGGGTGGCGAGGGTCAGAGTCTCGAGTGTAGCGAGGGTCAGAGTCTTGAGTGTGGCGAGGGTCAGAGTCTCGAGTGTAGCGAGGGTCAGAGTCTCGAGTGTGGCGAGTTTGCATTTTAACAGTAAAAAGACCAGTTCTACCGAGTGAACACCAGCGATAAAGACGGACCGATGGTCATTCGTTATACGCCAGTTGCTCGTTTAAATTGTCACAGACTTGGCAATAATGAGGAACAGCACTAGCCATTAATAACTCTGCGCGGGTGAAGCAGATCGTTATTGTGTCGAGTGGAAAAACCTGTGTTTATCCAAACGTTTGCAGATTTGAAGAACGTTAAAAAGGTCAATCAAATGCGTCATTACGATATGAACTTTAATGCGTGAATCAAATGAGCAAATAAAGACAATATTTCACAAGTATGCACAAAAAAACAAGAGGCTTTTTATGGCATTTTAATGTTTCCGTTTGCCCTCGAGGACCAACTGATATAAAGAGTCGTCGATGCACTCACACTTCTAGTCTCAATCGGTAAATGGTTGGAAGACTCGTTGACGTATTGGAATTTCTAAGAACAACTCAAAGGACTTCGCGGTCAATAATTTACACAAAAAGGAACAGCTCGTGTCTGGCATTTCGGAGATAATAGTCTGATTTCTTAGGCTTGCGATTGAGGGATGGCTGAAAGAAGAGAATACATGCGTGAAATTGTTCTTTTGTGAAGCCCGGTTAAGTACTTTGTGAATACTTAGCGACAGGCAACACTGATCAATCATCACTTCCGTAAACTGACCACCAGAGACGCATTTTCTTGCCATCCGAGCCCACGTGAACCTTTAAGTCCATTTAAATCAAATCCAGCACCCGCAAAGCGAAACAGCGCATTTTTCGGCCTTTTAAAAACTTCACACCCACTTTTTTCCCAGGCTTAATCACCATCAAAATAAAAAACACGACACGCTATCGGCATCAAAGCGAGAGATAGACCGCCGTTTTACAAGATTACCGGAGCCTTGAGATACGACGAGACAAAACATGCGGCCCTTTTTTCGATTTTTTTCATGAAGCGATATCGCGAAATAATAGCTCCCTCCCGCGCGCGCCGCACAGTTAAAAGTGCAGACGCCCGGCGCGGATCCGTGGGTGGCAGTAAAAAGACTCAACAGCGCTTTAAAACAAGGCCGAATGACACGTAACACGGGCTGCATTAGGACCAGATGTGAGGCTTGAGAAGCTAACGGCGGCTGGGAAACACATGGGGCCCCCGCGCAACAATGAGCTATTCTGTGTTTACGCAACTGTAAAGCAACACGCCAAATACCAAGGTTACAATCACGTTCCCACACTCCGGCGTCTTGCATCGGCCGAACGCAGTTAATTACATTTTTAACATGAAAATTACCGTATTTTCCGGACTATAAGTCGCATATTTTTTTCATAGTTTGGCCATGGTGCAACTTATACTTATATACTTATACTCCGGAGCGACTTATATGTGATATTATTTGTTATTTTCCCACTTGCAACCGCATTTCATACTCCAGTGCGACTTATATCCGTTTTTTTCTTCTTTATTATGCCTTTTTTTTGGCTGGTGTGACTAATACTCCGATGCGACTTAGAGTACGGAAAATACGGTAAGTTAAGCTGAATTAAAAAAAAACATTGAATATTTCGGTTCTGAATGAGTTTGCAGAACCCATTTGTTAAGGGCGCTTTAATGTAATAAAAATAAAAAGAGATCACAAAACATCACATAAGTGTATAACATTTGAAAAATCATAAATTGGTGTTTGGATTCATCGTGATTTCAACGATGATCCAAAGAATTGTGAAGCTCTGTCAAGTTTGAGTTGTAAAATACTTGGATAAATGATTGTCATGGAATCCACTAAAAGTCCATTTGTTTGTTGTAGTTTGTTGTTGTTTGTTGAGATAGTCCCTGTGGTAAATAATGATCATGGTTTTATTTCAGCCAAGTTGCAGTTTGTGAAGAAAATTTGACAAAATAAAAGTTGAAAATGACAGGAAGTAGTGCTGAACAGAACACCTGTGATGTCATCAAAAAGCGCCACAACAGCAAAGATGTAGTGGCGCTTTTTTTACACCGAACTTTGCAGACAACTTACACCTTTTTAAGACAGTTTAAACAATCATTTGTTCTTGGGTGTGATTATGTGTCAAATAATATCTATTGTATGATTTAAATGGACTTTAGCCCTTAATTACAAGCCAGTTGCTAAGTAACAGTTGTAGAAACTACGTCTTATGTTTTGGCCACGTCAAACCAGGAAATGACATGACCAAAATTGACAAATTGGGGGAAACGGGCGACATGCTTGGTTTAAATATTTATCAAATTCTCTTTGTTTGGCTGAAAAGTGCAGTTTAATGTGTCATGTGGACTTGGATTAAAGTTCTTTCATTGTTTAATTGTAGACGGTCGTGTTTTCCACCCGCGCAGTTTAAGTAGTAATTACTAATAACCAGATAATAAGAGTGATATTGTATCGTTGAAGGTCTCACAATAATACTGTGGGCTGTCACAATTTATCAACTCACAAGCCTCTTTACTTAAAAGTATCGTTTTGTGGCAGCGACAGCGAAAATAATAAAACAATTAAAGATAAAGAGGAACATAGACCATGATCCTTTGCTCACTGCAGACTTAAATATAAAAGTGTTAAAACGCAGTTAATATTTTGGGAAAATGACAGTAATTATTTGCACCAAAAGCATTTCAAAAGTAGCATATCTACAATTCTGTTCAGACTGTCCAAAATAAATATGGCACAATGATGAGCTGTGATATTAAAGCAACATAGAAACTGTTATACTATTGGCTCTCACAGACAGGACAGGACAGGACAGGACAGGACAGGACAGGACAAGACAGACAGACAGACAGACAGACAGACAGACAGACACACACACACACACAAGAAAGTGTGGTGATGTGGTGAGGTCCAGAGATCAAGGTCTGACACATATGGACGACAGAACAAATACTATTGTGTCACGTAAACCAACGCTGGGCTATTTATAGATAAATCAATGTTACTTCAATCATTTGGAGGTAAAAAACCTTTAGTGGCTTCTCCATTCAGCTAAAATCAATTATTAAATCACAGCAAATCTGTTATTGAAAAAGCTGTCGTCTAATTAACTAATAGAATAATAGAAATCAACAAAAACGACTTCTAAAAAATGGATGAAAACACAAGCTCCACCAGGACGTCCTCAAATGGATTAAGTTAAGCTTTATCTCGAGTATAAATCTCCTTCACTGGCCTGTCGCGTTCTAAACTAATCAATTAATCAAAATAATTGATAACCAAAATAATCATTAGTTGCAGCCCTAAGTGGAGGAAATCGATCAATCAAATTCACAAAAAATGTTTAGAACTGCAAATTTCTTTTTTTAAATAATCTTAATATTGAGCTGTATAATTAATACATACAACTCGTTAATGACACTAACTACCCTGAATTTCTTGCACTCTATGTTTTTAATTATTGTTCAGTTAAAAAGAAAGGTTTATCTTGCTTTTGGGTCAAGTCGGGGACATAAAGTACTTTCAATATTATCCTCGTTTTTCCCTGTTACAATACATGGCACTTCAATGACATGACATTAGATAAAACTTGTATAATTTCACATATCACAGTTTTTCCCTGTTTCTAGAGCATAACATGTCTATCATTTCCAAAGCATTTATATTTGAAAAAAAAAAAAAATTTCAAACATGTTTTTAACGCTTAAATTTCCGGACAGTTGGATACTCATTGAACTAAAATGCAGTATCTAGAATTTTGCTAAAAAAATCATAAAAAACGTTATCCCTGAATAGCTATTTTTTAAAGTTTATAATTTCACTTGTTTCACCTGTTTGTAATTGATGACATCACACTAGGAAATTACCCAGCAAACACCGGGCAAAAACTCATCTCAATGTCACTTTTTTTTTGTATTTGACAAATAAAAACATATGAGTGGACATTTATTTGTGTTGAATTAATGTTTAGAGTGTCAAAAAAGTTGTTTATTTGTGTAAATGATGTATAAACTTGTAAAACTAGAAAGAGTGTCGCTAGTGTGATGTCACTTCCTGTCATTTTTAACAGATTTTTTAAATTTTTCTCCACAAATACTTACTTGACTGGTATAAAACAGGTACAAATACAACAAATAGTCAAAATTACAAAATGGTGAAAACGTGTCACTTTAAATCCTTCAAACGCGACGAGAACCCACTACATGTGCCCACTTTACCTGACATTACCGAACATTAATGTGTCTTGTATTGTCTGGAGTCTGCGGAGGCGGAGGAAACGGCCTGAGGCGGCGTCATAAAAGACAACAAGACATAAAAACAACCACACAAAAGAGCAGATGAGAGCTATAAACTTTATGCACCTGGTTTCGGAAAGAAGAGATGGTGCCCAGATGCGAGACACAACGCTTTCATGCAACGCGCCTTTATTGTGAGCCGGCGCGTCACGGCGACAGCTGATTTAATGTATTTGAAGGAAGTATTAGGAGCCGCTGGGAAGTATTTGAAGGTTCTTTGATTCCCCGCCGAGTCGGTCGTGGAATCAAACAGAGACAGGTGCGAGCGATTTGTGTAAAAACCTTTTCCTTCGGGCAGAATGTGGGAAAAGAACGCCGTTTACGGCGACGCGACCGGTCAAAAACAGACGGGAAAACTGGTCAGTGAGAGCGGAGTGAGAGGTTATTCAAGTACAACTCCTTTTTAAGATTTATATGGTGATAAGATAAACTAATCACCCAATAAGATAAACTAATCACTGAATAATAAAACAAATTAATAAATAATAATAAATCAATTCATAAAAACATAAGGTCGGACGAAGTATTGAGATATATATATATATATATATATATATATATATATATATATATATATATTTTTTTTTTTTTTATATAAATTTGAAACTAAACTAAACTAAAATGTTATCCCAGAAAAGCTCATTTTTAGGTTTATAATTTCACTTCCTGTTTGCAATTGATGACATCACACAAGGAAATTACCCAGCAAACACTGAGAAAAACTCATCTAATGTTACTTTTTTGTTTGACAAATAAAAATATATGAGAGCAACTTTAGTTAGAGTTAAAGAAAAGTTGTTTCATTTGTGTAAATTCTGCATAAACTGTGACTGGAATGAGTGTCCCTAGTGTGATGTCACTTCCTGTTACTTTCGACAGATTTTTCTGACTTTTTCTCCACTACTCGCTTGGTGTAAAACTATAATTTTTATGTACAACAGGTAAAGTCAACATTAGATAATTGTAAAAACCCGTCCCTTTAAGTCACTGACCTTTTCCACACAAGCGTCAACAATCCCGTAACAAAACATGTAACTCCATCACCTCTGACTAACCGTTATTCACCGCCGTGATTTTTATCTTTCGGCCTCATCACATTTCTCACATTTACGCAACAGTGTTTTGTCCGGTGTCGACTTTCCCCACTCGGGCCCTCTGAGCGCCGGTGTTTGAGGAGAATGACTCGTCCACATTATTAAATCGCGGGTGTAAACTGAGTTCAAGTTGAGTCATGGAAACGCGAGGAGCCGGGGCGGATCAGGTGAGTCGCCGCCGCCGCCTTCAGGTGTGGGACACGGAGACAAAACCTCATTAATCATCAGCATAATTCATATTTAACAGTTTTTACATTAAAAGTTGTAGTGAGCGACTCATTTCAGACGAGAATACTCTGCAACACTGAATTAAATCATTTTCTAAATTTCTTCTGTTGTAGTTCGGGATGTCCCCATTTCAATTTAACGATTATTATTAACGTCACGGACAAAATGTCAATAAAATCCCAAATGTTCTTTCCCTCTCGTTTCCTTAACACGTCACTGCTCCCGTTTTATGAACTCAAACTTTCTGAACGATCAATTCGACGTAAACTGCAAGACAAAAAGCACTTTACATTTGCGGAAAGACTGAGCAGGAAGTCGTTACATTTTGCTTCTAAAATAATCACATTTCTTTTAATTTAACAAAAAAAAAAACTTAATTTAGTTAGAAAACAGTCCCTTTTCTATAAATTGAATTTAAAAAAATAAATGTTATTCTAAAAACGTCACAATTATCATTTTTCTAGTCTTTATAATTACATTGTGACCTAAATAATTGACCTAAGTAATAAAGTACATATTATAATCTGCTTGGTAAAGGAAGGGCATCTGACAAAAAACCTCCCACCCCTGCACATTGAATAGAAAATACCAAAATGCTAATGAAGTGTTGGTAGTATTGATATTTATCTAACGCATTTATCAAATCCTTTATCCGTGATTAGGGTTTGCGACTAACAAAAGACACGCAATTGAGTTTTCACTCAATTGAAACTTCATTTGACACAGATAAAGTGAAGTCGCTCGAGGCCAACACTTTTTCTCACCCACAAAACACAAAATGTACAAATGTCGATGTAATTCCTGCCCTTTCTCTGTGATAAAAGCCCACTCGACAATTACTCGATCATAAAAATGAGTTTGTGATTTCGATATCGTGTCACAGAATCATTAGAAGCTGGACCACAGAGACTTAACGCATTCCCTGGCTTCAACCGAGCCGCGCAACTTAAATTAACTGATTAATAAACGGGCTTCCTTCTTGTCTCCGCGGTAAACGTTCCCGCTGGCGTGACACCTGCATCGAGAACAAACCCTGGCTTTGAGAGCAAACTCTACGCTGAGCAAACGCCGTAACCATTACACAAAAATTAGCCTCAATTAGTTAACCACATTACACCTTTGGGCATTCATTGAGAGCCATTTTGACAATGAAATAATGGCAAAAACATGCGATTGGCTTTGGAAACTTTGCGGCTGAAGTGTGACCGTCGCTTTCCAGCCGGGCGCGTTCTGTTCCCCGTTCTTTCACGACTTTGCACCATCTTTTCTTCTTCTTTTTTTTCTTTCCTTCCAAAGCTGGCCGCGAACGCGTTTAAAAATGGTGCAAAATAGATCGGAGGAAGGCAAAAATACTCGGGGGGGGGGGGAAACAAGCGGCTCGCGGTGACTAATAAACCACATGCTGCAAACGCGACGTCCTACGGAGAGAAACGAGCGGCGAGCCAAGGCGAGACGGACGCGGCGAGCGGCGGTTTCCGGGGGGACGGGTTCTAAGCGTGTGATTCACAATGCGCCGCTGTTGTGGGGTCATCAGATTATGTCACCGCTTTAAAGAGGCAGAAAAGAGGAGGAAAACAGGCACAATAAAGGCCGTGTGATACAAGTCAGAACGAGCGTGTGCTGTCGTTTCTGTCGATTTCGCGTAAAAGAAAGCGACAAACGCGGGATACGGTTATCAATATTTGGCTCGAGGTGTGTTTGAAGCGGTGCGGGATCAGAATTGGAAAAGGCAATGTGGAAATGTTGGAAATGCGTACTGCGAAACGTCAAAAAAAGGCAAGCGGTTTCAGATCGATGACACACTTCTCCGTCTACCATGTTTCAACCGTTATTTGGTTTAAAATTAATGTAAAAAAACTAAATGTACAATATAAAATTTCACTCGACAAGTCAAATAAAAAGGAAAAACAAGTGTGATTCGTCAACTAATAAAATGATCATAAGTTGCAGCCGTAGGCATTGATTAATCAGAACTTACTAGAAAAAGTAGGTCTAAAATCGTTGTATTCTGTCGATATTCTAACTCTTTTACATGTCGTACAAGTCAAACACAAAATATCCTGAACTTAATCGCATTTTAGGGTTTCAAACTTGTTCATCAGATTTTTTTCAATGGCATTTGCTCGTTGTCATTACTAAGAATAGTCTGTATGATACATTTTGAGCCTCTGCCTCCAAGTATACTTCGTTTACCGTATTTTCCGGACTATAAGTTGCACCGGAGTATAAGTCGCCAAAAAATACTTAATAGAGAAGAAAAAAACATATATACGTTGCACTGGAGTATGAAATGCGGTTGCAAGTGTGAAAATAACAATTATTATCACATTTAAGTCGCTCCGGAGTATAAGTATATAAGTGTAAATATAAATTTGAGTCGCACCACGGCCAAAACTATGAAAAAAGGTGTGATTTATAGTCTGGAAAATACGGTATGTCTCGGACACCGGCATGAGACAGATTTCGCCGTCACTTATGTCTCGAACACGTGATCAGAGACGCAGATATATTGGAAGGATATGGGGAAGTCTTTGATCGTATGTCCCACCCGTCTCGTCGCCGGGCACAGGTTGAGAGTCGAGGCGAGAGGGCTGACTCATCGCTCATCGCCAAGACGTCATTTCTCTCTCGTTTACCTCCCTCCTTCACGTCCATCCCTCAATCACAGCCACATTTCCCTCATTTCCTCTTTTCTGCCCTCAATCTCAGACTCTAGAGCTGAAGCCGTCAATTCAATCAGCCAATTGTAGCACCGTGTTTTGATGATCGCAATCTGGACAGAACAGACTGTAAAAACGCATGCGAAATATCGTTTTGTAGCCAAGACCGTTGCATTATTTAATCAGAACGTCAATAGACAACAAGGGATGTCAAGGTTTTATGGTTAATTGTGATAATAATTTCTTATAATAATTTCTTTTCATATTACAAACTTCATATGTTGCCCTACAAACCAATCAATACAGTTTGTAAATAATCACCATATTTTAACCTATGCAATGAAAGATTATTTTGGCGATTATTCTTTCACTTAATTAGTCGTGGGGAAGTCACGATATCAAATTTTAGTGTTATTGTGAGAAAAAACATCAGGATTTAACTATCATTCGTGATTATTGAGACAGTGGAATCTTTAATTTTCTGTCGTTCCCGTTGTCTAAGATGTTACGGTTCCTCAAATTTGTGACCAGCTTTAAGAAATGTAACTAAAATAAAGTGAAACGTGACAAAAACAGACCTAATTGATTGTTTAGTTGAGTAAAAGGTCCACGAATTAGATGAAATCAAGCTAAAACTTCTTAAAGTTCAGTTCCAGCAACATTTTTGTAATTTTTCTTCCAGTAAAAACACAAATCGTGTCATTTTGGATAATTTCCTGCTCTTTCCGAGTCACAAAACCTCAATTTCTTCATTTGTTAACCATCATTTCAATACTTAATTAGTTAGGATTCATTGATTTAACTTGTTTTTGCTTGTTTTTGACAAGTCGACTATTAAAATAATTGTTAGATACAGCCCTATTTCCCATTATTCCAACTCCAAACCTTCATCTTCTTCTCCGCTCTCATCCCTTTCTCTCCCAGAGCAACATTTCCCTCTTTTCTTTCCGCTCTCTCCTCCTTTTCTCTCCCTCCTCTCACTTGTCCCCGTCTCCCCTCTGCATGTCCTTCTCCACCACCTCCTCCACCTTCTTCTGCCTCGTCCTCCCATTCACGCGCCGCTCTCCTCCGCTGCCACAGTCTCCTAGCAACCAAAGCTTTTAGCGCTAAAAATAATCGGCGGAGTCACGACAATTCAACGGCGCCGAAGTTGACAAAGAGTTTGGATGTTCTGGCGTGGGCCCAGCGAAGGCCGCGTTCGGGCTCCGACGCATTAAAAAAACATGTAAAAAAGGTTTGCCTCGCGCCCGTAAATCGCTCCAGAGGTTTTTAACGATGTTTGAAGTTTAAAAAAGCTGCGTTGTGAAATAATCCAGAGCAGTAGGACACAAACCAGTAATGTTCCGCAGTGTCCATTTTGAAGGCTGCACAAACACCTGGATTAAATAAACACTCAAAGTCGGTCGAGCTGGTTGGTTAGTGTGGAGAAAAAGTATAATTCTTTTCAAAGTAATTCAAGAATCCCATGAATTTCCCGGTCCAAACTACATATTATCCCATGAAAAAAGACATTACCGTATTTTCCGGACTATAAGTCGCACCGGAGTATAAGTCGCCAAATTATGGATAATAGAGAAGGAAAAAACATATATAAGTCGCACCCCGGCCAAAACTATATTTAAAAAAAAAACTTGCGACATAGTTTGGAAAATACGGTAAATCTTTTGTTCTTTGCGATGTTCATTCTATTGTTTGAATAATTGCAGCGAAAGCAATCAAAGTGTTTCCGCGTTTAAAAAAAAAAGTATGTGTATTTATATGTTAGATACAACGTATATCCATGGGTTTCAGCTTACAGTTCAAGGCAACGTCTTGAGGGCTTTTCCCCCTTGAAAAGATATAATATTTGGTTATAAATTTTTAATCGCTACGGCAATGGTGCTACATTCTTCTCATTCTGTAGCTTGAACTCAAGAGTCACTCCAACATCTTCCGCCAACTCGCTCCACGTCTCATGTTTATATCAGTTTTTAATCCAAACAACATAATAAGTCGACTCGTACGAACTTTGCTCGACTCATGCACGATGAATCGACCAAACGGCTAAAGGATTAATGTCCTACGTCTTATGACAACTTTTAACCATTTCCATTTCGACTCGGATGCCAGTAAATGAACATTGCATTTCAAGGGAACGAGGAAGTGACTTTGCGTCACGCTGTATTCAAAAGAAAAGAAAAGATGACAAGTATACTTTCAACATCAGAAAATGCTTTGTTTTAATGTTATAGTACAGCGTTACAGCCTTTCAACAAGCGAAAAAAGAATGATACGAACACAACAGGTCGATTGTCAAGCGTTTTTGTAATGTGGAATTTGTGGCATTTATTTGACAAAATGTATTAATTCTAAATCCAGGAGAAATGCAGTCAAACGAGTGGCAAACAACGCTAACGTTTGAAGCTAACGTCGACTGTTCAGCTTCGCAACACATTCTCAGCACATTACAATTAAAGTATAGGGGAGTAATATCGTATAGGTACAAGTATAGAACTGCCACTCTATTTAAACACATACAAATTAAAGGGGAAGGAGAGGGAAATTTTGTATTGACGGACGAAGAATGGGAAAACTACATGCGCTTCACGTTAGGGCTGGGAATCACAGGGTCCCTCACGTTGCTCATGATATGCTACGATACATCACCATTTTTTTTAAAGAACCCAATGTTTTAATAGTGTACTTCTTTGTTAAACCAACAACTGGCACAAACTCAAAAAGAAATACACCCATTTTAATCATCAAAACTGTCAAAATATCACATGTTTTGCGTAAACAAGCAAACAAAGTGTAGCGCTGTCACAAAATAATTGGAGAAACTATACCAAAAATGACTTGATACAGCGGCACACGATATAGATACCAAATTTCACAAAATTAAGTATCAGATATATCGATATTTCGGCACAACCCTACTTCACGATAGACTTTGTTTGGAAATGGGCAAATTTAACAGATTTTGGACTTGGTTGGGCCACAATTCTGTGCTACCCGTGTTCATTTTGCTTCTGGTCTTCTGTGTTTTAGATGTTTTTTTGTTGTTATCGTTTCTTAAATATTGGGGGAAAAAGAAACAATTATAAAAACTTTAAAAACCTATACATTTTCTCACACGTTCTTGGCCCAGAACACGTACGGGACAAAACCCTCGAGCGTTGCCTCCAGCGCCACAATACTATTACATGTTTGCCTTGGCTCACGTGGCTCCTACTGTTGATCTTGCGGAGTGTAAAAAAGCCCAGTCCAAGTCCTTTGTCTGATCTGGCCCGCTCCAGCTCCAGACAGGAAACGAGTCGAGGCCGAGGCGAAACGCACCATTTCAGACCTCGACCGCGGCTAAATTTAACTACCAAAAACAGCAAAAATAAAACGCAATTCTATGTTCGGGCCTTTTTTTTCCTCGAGCCACCTGCGTTCCCCTTTCCAAAAGCAACACAGCCCAAGTTTTCTTGCGTTTTTCTTCTTCTTCTTCTTCTGGCCCCCGTGACGTCTCGCCCGTTTGTAAAAAGCGCTTATAAAACTCCCGAGATAGTCATCGTGGCGTTGTTAAAACACAGAACGTCGTGGTCTCTCGTTTTTTTTTCGACGTTCTTCGGCGTTCCCCCCTCGCCCGTCCATTCTCACTCCCTTCCTCCCATTCTTCGCCGGCGGCTATTTTTAGACGCGCGGAAAGGTCGGCGTGTCTCTTCGGGGGCCGGGCGCGATACAAAAGGAGTAATCGACGCCAAGTGTGGGTCGTGATGGGGAGGATGCGATCGCGGAGAGGGGCGAGTAAGACGCTAAACACGGGAGAACGCAGGGGCGCCGAGAGGAAATGGATCACTTTTTTTTTTTTTTTTTACGGCAAACAATGACTTTTACTGTAAGCGGACTGAACAAAAGGATGAAAATGTTTGGTTTAGAGAGCTGGGGTTGCCTCCTCTAACCGCATGCACACAAATAAATCTTCCCACTCATAGTCACAGCAGTATTTATGACAGTATTATTTTACATTGACCTGTGCAGTGATTAGTCACCTGAATGGGGCGTGGTTAAGCAAAATATCACATTAATCCGATCAAATATTAGACCATAAGTGCACAAACAAGGCCAGACAGGGAGAAAATGACCAAATTTCCAGATAACGCATTTTGTACACTCTCAAAATAACAACTAATACAAATTATGGTTTACGAAGACGCGATTGATCTATGAATTAACTGATCAAACAAAGGTTTGCAGCCGAAATAGTGTGTTATTAAACTTTAGCGCAGTTTTATCGTTGTTGAGAGAGTACTGTCAAATACTTTGTCCGGAAAAAGATGTGTTTTGCCCTTTTTAAATTAATCTGTACTTTTAGCAAGAGTTACATTAACATTTATCATAAAACATAAAGCAAAAGATTAGTTTTGTAATACGCCAACGTACTGTTCAACACTTTTTAAGACTTGTAGCTCAATTGGCAATAAATAACACAAGTGGAGACTTTATGTATATTTTTGGCCGGGATAAATTGTGCAAAAAGATAAATGAGCGAGCAAATCATTTATATACGTGATATTTTGCGCAGAACAGATAACAAATGTATTCTCGATATGTTTTGTTTGTAAAATTTGAAGCAAAAGCCTATGGAAATATTGGATTTTATAGTATATTCTCTTCATCAACATCATTGTCAGTTCCGAAAAACAAAAACAACACAGACTTTGAACAAAAACACAAAAATAGTCAAAGTTCTTCTAAACTCTGCCCCAAACCACAAGTGGCTCTCTCCAATAAAAAAGACCAAAGCTGAAACTTGATCTCTATTAAAATTAAATGAACGTCAATATAAAAGCAATTCATCCATTTTTGTTTGCGAAAAGTTGGTCAGAATTTATAATTGCGCTTCAGAAACCAATAATTTCACCCGGCCTTTTGGTTAATCCCTTTGTCTTCTCGGAGGGAGCCGGCCCTAAAATAAATGAGGTGTTTTCAGGTTTTAAGCCGGCGTCTCGTGCGGGTTTCCACTTCTTCAAATACAGCTCACAACAGACTCAGACATGGGCTCATCCGTTTATCTCCCAAAGCAGTGTTTAAAAGACTCACGTGAGCCCTTAATGGGCACTGGAGGATGCTGGAAGGATGAGGTAGGAGCCAGCGACGGGACAGGGGACAGGGGTGAGGAAAGAGTGAGGGAAAGAGTGGGGGAAAGAGTGGGGGAAAGAGTGAGGGAAAGAGTGGGGAAAAGAGTGAGGGAAAGAGTGAGGGAAAGAGTGAGGGAAAGAGTGGGGGAAAGAGTGGGGGAAAGAGTGAGGGAAAGAGTGGGGGAAAGAGTGGGGAAAGAGTGGGGAAAGAGTGGGGAAAGAGTGGGGAAAGAGTGGGGAAAGAGTGAGGAAATAGTGAGGAAAGAGTGAGGAAAGAGTGAGGGAAAGAGTGGGAAAAGAGTGAGGAAAGAGTGAGGGAAAGAGTGGGAAAAGAGTGAGGAAATAGTGAGGAAAGAGTGAGGAAATAGTTGGAAAAGAGTGAGGAAATAGTGAGGAAAGAGTGAGGAAAGAGTGAGGAAAGAGTGAGGAAAGGGTGAGGAAAGGGTGAGGAAAGGGTGAGGAAAGGGTGAGGAAAGGGTGAGGAAAGGGTGAGGAAAGGGTGAGGAAAGGGTGAGGAAAGGGTGAGGAGATCCCTCCCCCCGAGGCTGTGCTTGATAAGATTAAAAAACGCGCTCAATGAGACGTGCGTTTACAAGAGTGTTTACGTCTCCTTGTTCCATTTCATCTCTTTGTTCTCTTCATTTTGTCCGTCTGAGAGCCACGCCTTCTCTCTAAGAAAATAACCGTTTGAATTATCGTTAGTCATTTCACCTGTGCCTGCTTGATTGTGGAAAAACTTCAGAGATCGACGGCAAACAAACTGAAACTGCAGTTTGAACGACGCGCTTAAAACTTGACTGTACCCGACTTATCGGTTCCTAACGTCCTTTACCGTCACCGCGCTAACTTTAGAAGCTCGTCCCACAACTTTCAGAGTCCAGAACGGCACTTGGGCCACACGCTAAAGCCAACGGGCAATAAAACGGCTCAATAAATCAGATTCGGCGTAATTTAATTTTGACTCCAGGAGCGTTTTACTTTCTTTCATGACGTCATTGAGTTCCGGCTAAAACGCAGAAGCAAAGGAAACGGGACATGGCATTACGGTCCCGAAACGCCACGTCGTCTACATTAAAACGATCCTTAAATCCGCACGTAATTGACACAGACATAGGAAGCAAGATGAGGAAAAGTGAGTAAGGATTGCAAGGATTCAACCATCAAACGTTATTTCTTGAAACAATGACAACACATTCTTGAAATACCTGGTTAAAGGGCGAAAAGCCGTGCAACTTTAACACTTTTTCTTTCATTTACGGGTCAAAAAAGATACATTATTACACGTGTCTATTCACGGTATGACTGTTACATCTACATTTTGAGGAATAAAAGGTTGTAAAAGGTAGAAACAACGCAAAAGTGGGTGAAAGGTTAAACCAAACTAGAAGCTGCGATTCCCACCAACATCTAGATAAGGAGCGCGGAACACATTTGTGGCCGGTTTTGTTTACTGGAGCGCGACGAGAGCAGACGCAACAGCGAGTCGAGTGTCCAACAGGGTCGGATTCGTCGTTATCTGAACTGTACTGGCTTTAAAACACGTACAAAGAACTTTTACGATAAAAACAGTGGCGCAATTATATCGTAATGTCATGAAAAAGAACAAATTGTGTCTGCTTTACATCAAAACCCACATTATTTGTGAATATTCTCAATTTAGAAGCTGTCAATTGTCATATTTTAACTTTTATTTGGGTAGAAATGCGTCTGAAGAGCATGTACAAGAGAAATAATCAAAAAATAATAATAATCGGTGACTTGTCGGCTCTGAAACAAACAAAGAGTGCTTTTTTTCTAATTGGTACCATTTGAAAACGCACAAGAAAAAGGTAAAATGTGCTCTGGACTGTGCGCCAACCCACGCTTTTGTTTTGATTAGAATTAAATTGCTTAAACAGCTGGAAAACATTACAATTTATTTTATTAATTAATTTAATTATTGTGAGTGTGCGTTTCAACATGTTTTATTTCATCAAGTATCCAAAAAGAGCAGGGACGGGACCGGAACATATCACGGGACAAAACTCTACAGCGCTGGCGGGAATAGAAATGAAATATAAAATAAACCGTCTGCACAATCTTGACATATTATTTAAAAATCCGGTCCGGTCTCATTCTTTTATGTTCCGTTCCGTTTCAGGCTGCGTCGTGTCCTATTCTACAGCGGGACAAGCGTGTACAGGTGTGTGAGGGGTGTCGTGTCCTATTCTACAGCGGGACAAGCGTGTACAGGTGTGTGAGAGGTGTCGTGTCCTATTCTACAGTGGGACAAGCGTGTACAGGTGTGTGAGAGGTGTCGTGTCCTATTCTACAGTGGGACAAGCGTGTACAGGTGTGTGAGAGGTGTCGTGTCCTATTCTACAGTGGGACAAGCGTGTACAGGTGTGTGAGGGGTGTCGTGTCCTATTCTACAGTGGGACAAGCGTGTACAGGTGTGTGAGAGGTGTCGTGTCCTATTCTACAGTGGGACAAGCGTGTACAGGTGTGTGAGGGGTGTCGTGTCCTATTCTACAGCGGGACAAGCGTGTACAGGTGTGTGAGAGGTGTCGTGTCCTATTCTACAGTGGGACAAGCGTGTACAGGTGTGTGAGGGGTGTTGTGTCCTATTCTACAGCGGAACAAGCGTGTACAGGTGTGTGAGAGGTGTCGTGTCCTATTCTACAGCGGGACAAGCGTGTACAGGTGTGTGAGAGGTGTCGTGTCCTATTCTACAGTGGGACAAGCGTGTACAGGTGTGTGAGGGGTGTCGTGTCCTATTCTAAAGCGGGACAAGCGTGTACAGGTGTGTGAGAGGTGTCGTGTCCTATTCTACAGTGGGACAAGCGTGTACAGGTGTGTGAGGGGTGTCGTGTCCTATTCTACAGCGGGACAAGCGTGTACAGGTGTGTGAGGGGTGTCGTGTCCTATTCTACAGTGGGACAAGCGTGTACAGGTGTGTGAGGTGTGTCGTGTCCTATTCTACAGCGGAACAAGCGTGTACAGGTGTGTGAGAGGTGTCGTGTCCTATTCTACAGTGGGACA
Organism: Eucyclogobius newberryi; assembly: GCF_026437365.1. Classification (NCBI taxonomy): domain Eukaryota; kingdom Metazoa; phylum Chordata; class Actinopteri; order Gobiiformes; family Gobiidae; genus Eucyclogobius; species Eucyclogobius newberryi. The sequence continues at coordinate 28,677,070 of NW_027315790.1, forward strand.
AGCGTGTACAGGTGTGTGAGGGGTGTCGTGTCCTATTCTACAGTGGGACAAGCGTGCACAGGTGTGTGAGAGGTGTCGTGTCCTATTCTACAGTGGGACAAGCGTGTACAGGTGTGTGAGGGGTGTCGTGTCCTATTCTACAGTGGGACAAGCGTGTACAGGTGTGTGAGGGGTGTCGTGTCCTATTCTACAGCGGGACAAGCGTGTACAGGTGTGTGAGGGGTGTCGTGTCCTATTCTACAGCGGGACAAGCGTGTACAGGTGTGTGAGAGGTGTCGTGTCCTATTCTACAGCAGGACAAGCGTGTACAGGTGTGTGAGAGGTGTCGTGTCCTATTCTACAGCGGGACAAGCGTGTACAGGTGTGTGAGGGGTGTTGTGTCCTATTCTACAGCGGGACAAGCGTGTACAGGTGTGCGAGAGGTGTCGTGTCCTATTCTACAGCGGGACAAGCGTGTACAGGTGTGTGAGAGGTGTCGTGTCCTATTCTACAGCGGGACAAGCGTGTACAGGTGTCTGAGAGGTGTCGTGTCCTATTCTACAGCGGGACAAGCGTGTACAGGTGTGTGAGGGGTGTTGTGTCCTATTCTACAGCGGGACAAGCGTGTACAGGTGTGCGAGAGGTGTCGTGTCCTCGGGACAAGCGTGTACAGGTGTGTGAGAGGTGTCGTGTCCTATTCTACAGCGGGACAAGCGTGTACAGGTGTGTGAGAGGCGCCGGTCTGAACACGTCCCAGACTCACACTGGCGGGCGGAGCCTCTCACGGGACGAACGCAACAGGACAAAATTCAGACCCAACACTTCAGCCGGGTTCAATGCGCTCGTGCTGCAGTTTGCAATAGATTCATTTTAGTTTGAGTTTTGAGTCAATGAGAGAAAGTACACGACATGATGCACGACGCGTATTCAGATCTACAATTCATTCATGCAAACCCCTCGTTCCTTCCAATTATATTCTTTACTTCTCTTGAGTTCTCTATGGTCCTGCCCATATTATATTATCATGATTACTATCATCATCATTATAATCATTATCGTCATTATCATCATTATCATGATTAGTATTATCATTATCATGATTATTATTATCATTATCATCATTATTATCATTATCATGATTAGTATTATCATTATCATCATTATTATCATTATCATGATTAGTATTACCATTATCATCATTATCATGATTAGTATTATCATTATCATCATTCTTATCATCATTATTATATTACAAAAAATATTTTTATCATATACTATTTTTTTTTAATATATAATTTAATGTATTTTTTGTCGTTTTATGTTTGAACAATAAATAGTCAAAATAAAATAATCAGGGCTAATAAATAATCAGGAGCTTTAATAATACCACATAAGTCAAACTCTAGAATATTAAATGCACGTTTTCTGGAGTGTGTGGACGCAGTGTGGCGGTTGCCGGGTGCAGTGTGGCGGTTGCCGGGTGCACTTTCCCGTCGCCGTGATGGTTTGTGTGAGTCCGGCGGCTCCTGGTGATCGATGGCTTGGACGGGGAACAGAGCGTGACACAAAACATCAAAAAGACAGAATATATGGTTGAAAAGTAGGTCACTAATCACAAGAATGCTGCGTGTAACCTGTTTTCTCTCTGTATTTGAGGAATGCGGCGGCAGAAGAGGAAATGCACTGCACATTAGTCACGCTATGGAAACTTTACTTTTTACTTTCAGATACTTTTACTCACGTCTACAGCAGGTTTAAATATTCATGTACAACTACTGCATGAGTCTGTGTGAAGAGATCAAACTACTTTAAGATGTGTGTGTCGTTATTCCGGTCGCTCCCTTTGTCTAAAACGTTTATTATATATAACAAAGAGAAGGAGAAAGGAGGAGAGAGAAGGAGAAAGGAGAGAGGAGGAAGAAGGAGAGAGGAGGAAGAAGGAGAGAGAAGGAGAAAGAAGGAGAAAGAAGGAGAGAGAAGGAGAAAGAAGAAGAGAGAAGAAAGGAGAGAGAACGAGAAAGAAGAGAGAGAGAAGGAGAAAGGGGAAGAAAGTGAGACGGGAGAAAGAGGGGGAGAGATTGAGATCGAGAGAAGGAGGATAAAAGGGCAAGAGTGAGAGTGAGGAGAGGAAAAGAGAGAAAGAAAGACGGAAGGAACAAAGTAAGAGAAAGTGAGGAGAGGATGTGAAACAGAGGAAGAGAAAGAAAGAAGGAAGAGAAAGGAAGGGAGAGAGAGAGTGAGTGAGGAGTGGAACGTACAAGATAGAGAGAGGGAAACTAAGAGTGAGGAGAGGAAGAGAGAAAGAAAAAAGAAATGAGGAAGATAAAGGAGGGAAGGGAGTAAGAGCAGAAAAGGAAGAGGGAGGGAAAGTGCGAGAGAGAGAAAACTGTAGAAAGAGGATAAAAAGTGAGAGAAAGAGGAGAGAAAGTGAACGAGAGGCTGGCTGAGAGGGAGACTTTGTAGACAAGTGTGTGTGTGTGTGTGTGTGTGTGTGTGTGTGTGTGTGTGCGTGTGTGTGTGTGTGCGTGTTGTACTGCTCTGTGTGTGTGTGTGTGTGTGTGCGTGTTGTACTGCTCTGTGTGTGTGTGTGTGTGTGCATGTTGTACTGCTCTGTGTGTGTGTGTGTGTGTTGTACTGCTCTGTGTGTGTGTGTGTGTGTGTGTTTTGTACTGCTCTGTGTGTGTGTGTGTGTGTGTTGTACTGCTCTGTGTGTGTGTGTGTGTGTGTTGTACTACTCTGTGTGTGTGTGTGTGTGTGTGTGTGTGTGTGTTGTACTGCTCTGTGTGTGTGTGTGTGTTGTACTACTCTGTGTGTGTGTGTGTGTTGTACTACTCTGTGTGTGTGTGTGTGTTGTACTACTCTGTGTGTGTGTGTGTGTGTGTGTGTGTGTTGTACTACTCTGTGTGTGTGTGTGTGTGTGTGTGTTGTACTACTCTGTGTGTGTGTGTGTGTGTGTGTGTGTTTTGTACTGCTCTGTGTGTGTGTGTTGTACTACTCTGTGTGTGTGTGTTGTACTACTCTGTGTGTGTGTGTGTGTGTGTGTTGTACTGCTCTGTGTGTGTGTGTGTTGTACTGCTCTGTGTGTGTGTGTGTGTGTGTGTTGTACTACTCTGTGTGTGTGTTGTACTGCTCTGTGTTGTACTGCTCTGTGTGTGTGTGTGTGTTGTACTGCTCTGTGTTGTACTGCTCTGTGTGTGTGTGTGTTGTACTGCTCTGTGTGTGTGTGTTGTACTGCTCTGTGTGTGTGTGTGTGTGTGTGTGTTGTACTGCTCTGTGTGTATGTGTTGTACTGCTCTGTGTGTGTGTTGTACTGCTCTGTGTGTGTGTTGTACTGCTCTGTGTTGTGTGTGTGTGTGTGTTGTACTGCTCTGTGTGTGTGTGTTGTACTGCTCTGTGTGTGTGTGTGTTGTACTGCTCTGTGTGTGTGTGTGTTGTACTGCTCTGTGTGTGTGTTGTACTGCTCTGTGTGTGTGTTGTACTGCTCTGTGTGTGTGTGTGTGTGTGTGTGTGTGTTGTACTGCTCTGTGTGTGTGTGTGTGTGTGTGTGTGTGTGTTGTACTGCTCTGTGTGTGTGTGTGTTGTACTGCTCTGTGTGTGTGTTGTACTGCTCTGTGTGTGTGTTGTACTGCTCTGTGTGTGTGTTGTACTGCTCTGTGTGTGTGTTGTACTGCTCTGTGTGTGTGTGTGTTGTACTGCTCTGTGTGTGTGTTGTACTGCTCTGTGTGTGTGTGTGTTGTACTGCTCTGTGTGTGTGTTGTACTGCTCTGTGTGTGTGTTGTACTGCTCTGTGTGTGTGTTGTACTGCTCTGTGTGTGTGTTGTACTGCTCTGTGTGTGTGTTGTACTGCTCTGTGTGTGTGTTGTACTGCTCTGTGTGTGTGTTGTACTGCTCTGTGTGTGTGTTGTACTGCTCTGTGTGTGTGTTGTGGTCCCGGGCCCAGACTACTTTCATTCCACTCCAAAACCACTCACAGAACACACGTGTCGCCCGCCGCCTCCGCCCCGGGCCTCGGCTGCCCCGGGACGCGCCCAAAAATAGACCCCCCACAAAACCCCCGCAGCCCCGACGCGACCGGGGATGATTCACTCCGCCGCCGAATCTGCCGCCGGCCCCTCCCCCTCCTCGGCTTTCCCAGAAGGCCGCGGTGTTTTGCGCGACTCGTCTTTAATGTTTTACTGGAAACGGAGTTGGTGATTTACGCATTCATGAGCGCCTTTTGTCTCTTGGCGGGACGCGGCTGCGAATTTAAATATTTTAAGTCGTGCTAATGTGGAACGAGTTGATGTTTAAAGCGCCCCCTGCAGGTCGAACGACTCATTCAACTTAAGTGCAGTTGAGATAAATATATTCTGAATTTAGCTAAGAAATATATATATATATATATATATATATATATATATATATATATATATATATATATATATATATATATATATATATATATATATATATATATATATATATATATATATATATATATATATATATATATATATATATATATATATATATATATATATATATATATATATAAATTGCACTTTTTTTTTAATCACATATTTTAGGTTTATAAGTTCACTTCCTGTTTGTAATTGATGACATCACACTCGGAAATTACCCAGCAAACACTGGGCAAAAAAGACAAATATATCTGAAAGCAACTTTATTTTGTCGAATTAACGTTTAAAAGATAAAAAAATTGTTTCTTTAGTGTAAATTCTGCATAAACTTTGACTGGAATGAGTGACTCTAGTGTGATGTCACTTCCTGTCATTTTCAACAGATTTTTCCAACGTTTTCTCCACAAATACCCACTCGATTGGTGCAAAACTATCATTTATATGTAAAACGGGTAAAAATACACCAAATAAAGTCATAATACTAACTCCTTTATTTGCGCTCAAACTTTGGAGCCACTAAACTCTTCCCTTCAACGCATTTGTTTAGAGTTTATTAAGTCTTTATTCAACCAGAAGACAGTGTGAAAATCAAAACGAGCACCAAGGTTTAACGGAGAGAAGGTTTTGAAGATGAAAATGAGAAAAATATTCCGCGAAAAACGACGATAGACAAATTGATGATGCAATATGTTGATTTGCATTTTCTAAAACGCATTTATCGCAACGACTTGATCTTTCAGCAGCGTTTATTATGAGGCATTTCCTTGTAGGTCAACAATTAACTTAAAAATCTTTAGTGAAATAAGTCAGCACTAAATGGATGTCATGATACAATATTTTAGCGTTAAATTTATGGTGAGAAAAAACAACATTTAACGATTATTCACGATTATCGAGACTGAATAAAACAACAGTGAAATCCTTCATTTTCTTTCATTCTCCTGGTCTAATACGTTACTATTTCTCAATATTTCTTCTTGTGACAAAATTCAACTTTTCTGAATGACAAAATAAATTAAAAAACAGCCAGATAAAGTTCTTTACATTTAAGTTGATTTTTTAAAGTAAAAAGGCGTAATTTTGCTTCTAAAATCGTCACAATTACAATTTTTTCTACATTGTGACCTGAATAACCCCAACCATCATTCAACCTAATAATCCTCGTAGTAAATATACAAACATTTGCAGTAAAAGTTCAGTCTGTAAAGCGTTCAAAACACTTTTTTCGGCCTCTTAACCAAACATATTCAAGTGTAAATCTTTTCCGTTGTCAGTAAAAAAAACGTCACATGAAAAGGGGCTGGCGCGGAGCGAACTTCACCAGATCATGAAAAGAAGAAGAGGGGGCGGGACGGGCGTCACCGCAGCGACGGCGGCAAACCAGAACCAAACGCTCGGGTTAAATTAAAAGCGTTTGCGCGCACGTGTTAATCCCAAACAGACGTCGCCCGTGTGGGGTCCCGGGCTCCTAAAAACATGAGAGAGAGAGTGCGTGTGGGTGGGATGTTGGGTGGGTGTGGGTGGGTGGGTGTTGGGTGGGGGTGCGGGGCGACTAATAGACTTTCACATTTCAATAAAAGTGACGCGGGCCTTAGTCATCCGTCACTGCAGATTCAAAAACAACAAGTCGCTCACGAATCGCTTCCACATCAAAGAGGAGCCGCTTTACAAAGTCTTAGCGGGTTCGACGTGGAGCCGTGGGGCGACGGCGGGCGGAGGGCGGGCAAAGACCACGTAAACTCACTTTTAAAATCAGTTTACGCGTCGCTTTGATAGGATTAGCAAGGGAAAGAGCAGAAATGTTATTTTATCCGCGGTCATTTTTTGGGAAAGCTTAGGAGACTCGTAGCTCTTTGGTCGGTCTCTTTAGCGGTAATTTTGAAGACGCGACATCGCCCACTATCTCTCCTGGTGGATGTTCAACCTTTCATTGTGTAGCAACGTAAAGAGACAGTGCGTAACTTTCTGGAGGATAATAAAAAAGAATTCAGATTCCAAAAAACGATTCCATGGATTCAGACAAAACTGAAACCGCTGATCGTTCGTCGTGGAGATAGATGTGTTTTTTGAGCGTTTGCCAGACTGTGGACTATTACAGCCCAAGGAAAACATTTCCATGGAAACGAGCAGGACGAGGCGCCGCCTGGCCAAGTAGTACGAGTCAGGTTTGTGGAGATGCAAGCCCCGCTCACAGAACAGACAAACAAAGACTCAAACTCCTAACGTTTGACACTTTCCCTGAACTGAATCGTGATAAAAGGTGCACCGCCAGCTGCTCGTCTCCATGGAGATGTTCGCTTGGCCTTGAATGTTCCACAGTATGGCATTACGAACCTGTCCATCTCCACAAGGCCAAGTCACAGCTCAGATCTGCGGAGAAGCGGCCACGCGACCACGCTAACAATCGACGAGATATTTTTGTGCAATAAAAACGGCTGTGATGAAATAAACGCAATAGGTAAGTTTAATGCTGCACTGTGGAACATTTCAGGCAAAGCAAGGGCAAAAAATGTGTCATAGTGCGCCTTTAACTTCAGACAAGGCAAGTTTATTCATAGCACTGTTACACAAAGTAATGCGAAGTGCTTTAAAAGAACAGGAAGAGACTTATTCAAATCACAATAAAACCAAATCAAACATTAGCAATAGTTAAAATTAACTTTTAAGAGAAGTATATTTGATCATTAACTTTTATAATTGATGGAAATTGACGTTGTATCAATATTGTAAGTTGACGCGAGCACAAAGTCGTCATTCACACCGCGTTTGAGCCCATTTAGCGTTTCTGTGCTGTTCGGAGCCCAGGTGTGAGGTCACGCAGGGGTTTGACTGACGCCTCAAAGACCAATCGGGGCCACATGAAAGGGTTTAGGGGCGGGACGTTCGAAAGGTGTCTACGCTTTTACAGACGGACCTCCCGGAGCACGCGTTTGAATAGCGGCATTTAAAGGAGAAACGACAACAACAACAACACGACCAACGACCCCATAACGCTGAATAAAATTAACTCTGCAACGTGATATTAGCCCGAACAAGGCAACTAATGTCATGTGTAGGTCAGTTTATCCACAAAATAGACAGTGGCAAATGAGAAGAGATGAAACACACTAGATTAAAAAGAAGTTATACATGGCTCTAATTCGATAAAAGTGAGCTGGAAAAGGGCAATTCAGCCAATGTGGGCAAATTAAATACAATTATGTAAGTCACAATAGCAAGAGATGAGGTTAAATCAGGGTAACATTTCAAAATGTAGATAATATCCTGACTGTTTTACCAAATGTATTGATAATTGGACACTAACTGAAACCAAAACTAGTACTGAAACTAGAAAGAAGAAAAAAAAACAATATAAAAACAGGACAAATGTGACCTTTCTTGAACAGTTTTGGATTGATCTGAATCTTTATCAGAACTAGGAAAAAAACAATGTGGTTAAATAAAGAAAGTATTATTATTAGGCCCGAGCGCCACAAGCTGGCGAGAGGCCTATTAATCTCGTAAGGCCGTGCGAAGCACGGCTGCGAAAGTGCGCACGTAGTGCGCACAAAATCGAGCGCGAAGCGCTCGCCCACTTCCAAACACTCACTAACGCACTCCTCCACTCATGCACGCCCCGTGCATACTAATTAGTTGTAGGAAAATGGAACATTACCGTTGTAAACGGGCGAAGCCCGTGCAAAAGTTCGCACTAAACGAGCACTTTACATTGGGATGACGACCGCTTCGCGGTCGTCATCCCCATATAAAGCACTCATTTGCGCTAAGTAGCTCACGAATACGTTCCCCATCTCTTGCATGTTCCGTGCATATAAGCATGTAATGCAAAAATTGAACATTATTACTGTATAGAGGGCCAAAAACACAAAGTGGGCGGAGCCCACTCAAAATTATCGAAAGTACCCGTCAGTGACCAGGGACCCACACCATGAGGTAGGAAAGCGCGAGCGCTTTCCGAAAATGTATAGTTTATGATATTTGAAAAATGGGAAACATTGTTTTCGCATCGGAATATTATTCTTTCTTTCTTTCTTTCTTTCTTTCTTTCTTCTTCTTCTTCTTCTTCTCGGGACCAACCCCCCTATTTTTCACCCAGTGAACATTGACGAAAAGTCACAAAAATTTGCACACCTCTAAAAATCGTGCCTCTCTACATTCTGGCTATTTCCCTTTTCTAAAATAAAAAAAATTGGCGCGTCAGCGCCCCCAAATGTACCAAAAATGCATTGAGAGATGGGAAATGACCCAAAAAAAATCTGATCGTAGAATCATGAAATTTGGCGCAGAGGTAGATGGTGACAAGAGAAGTAAAAAATATTATTACGGCAACGCCGTCCCCCGAACCAAATGTCGGCCATATTGCTTCAAAAATGGCTAAACATGACTTCGGAGTTTTTCCAAACGTCGTACTTTTACGAACTCCTCCCAGGGCGTTGGCCCTAAAAAGCTGAAATTTGGTGAAAATGCTACTGAGGAGTGGGACATCAAAAGTTATCCAAATTACATTGATACCTCTCACGGTCTCTGTGCGGCGAAGCCGCAAACTGTAACTAAAATTTCAGAAATCTCCCATATTTAAAATTTCTGCCGTTTGCGCAGATAAAGTCCGAATTGCGTCAAATTAGAATCAGTTGTTAAACTCTTTGCCCTAAACCTACTTGAAGTGAAATAAATTCATTTGGCGCCACAGCGCCCCCTACAGATTTTATATGGAGGTTAAATGTTTAGTTTTGCGAAATTATATGAAATTTGACACACAACTCAATTTTAGCATCCCCATCAAAAAAGTCAATGAGACCCATGTCATAATTGTTATGGCGTTGCCGTAACGATGACCGAAACCTCCCATGTTATTCCAATGGGGCCAGAACATGTTTACACTTTAGACTTTCACAAACTCCTCCCAGGGCGTCAGCCCTATTAACCTGAAATTTGGTGAGACTCATCTTCAGGACCATCAAAAGTTATCCACATTTTCATTCAAAGAGTCACGGTGTCTGTGCGGCAAAGCCGCACATTTTGCCAAGAATTCAAAATAAAATTGCTTTTTGATGGTAAAACAAAGGGGAGAACATGTGACAGCGTCACAGATTCAGCAGTAGGCGTGATAAAAGGACAATTGGGGCGCGTTAGCGCCCCCTCCTCTTGCGGCGTGGCGGCGGTGTGGCGGCGGCGTGGCGAGGGCCGATCATTGCCGCTTGCGGCTATATTTTTGTATTATTTTCCGAACTCTGGACTGTAATTTTCAACAAAATACAGTCCAGAGTTCAGAATTTTAATAAAGACCATTTTAAAGATAAGCTAAATTTGAATATAGTTTAAAAATTGTGAAAAAATGGCTGAAATGGAAAAAGTAGTAAAGGTTCAAATGGACGATATTTCAGCACTTTTGTGATTCATTTGACACTTTTCACATTTTTCTGATGATTAAACCTCAACTAAAACATTCAAAGACATGTTTTAACACATTTCTGCTGGATTTACATAATATTATATGAATATTGATATCAACAGTCATTTTTGGCCCTAGAGAAGCTATAATATAAGCGTAATAAGCAGGAATGAGGCCGTTATATATGATGTATTATTGACAAATCTCCCATGTAAAAACTTTCACATGGTGGCGCCTCAGCTAAAAGGACTCTCTGATCAATCAAGATTCAACTGAAGTCATTTCAGCTTCATTTTTGTCAACGTAGAGTCAAATATAAACTATAATTTATATGTATGACAGGTACAAATGCAACAAATAAAGACAAAATTAGAAAATCGTAAAGATCTGTCATAGGTACTTTAAGTGAAGTGTAAAATCGCAGTTTTAATTCACGTTGTTAGCTAAAAGTACCATCTTTTCCTCCACAAACGGCTAAATATCTTGTACAAACACGTTCTGAAATAGTCTTTTTGTCTGTTCTGCTGGGCGTGTTTAAAATGTGAACTCTAAACTCTAAATGTGCAGCTCTAACTGTTCAGGAGAGTCGACATTTGCTCAAACGAGTACCTAGTTTGGATACTAGTCGTAGCGTCGATTAGTATGAGATTTGCGATACTTCTGACAGCCCTCATTTCTTTCCAAACTCCGTCGTGGAAAGAAAACTGAGATTTCTGGCCTGCAAATCAAAAAATCCTCGCTGTTATTGAGTGTTGCAAAGACATAACCCCGACACCAGTTTGATCTGATGTCAGTTAAATACGGAAAGCGATGACACAGGGTTTTTAAAGGGAGCCGGCCAATCCAAGTGGAATGATAATATCGCCAATTAAAGTACATTTTCCCAAGGATCAAATCACGACTCGTTGTTTTTACGTTCATCCGTCGCCAACAGCTTTCGCCCGCGCCCGAACCCAAACGCGCTTAGTATTCGCGTTCCGTCCGACTAGCGCGAAACGAGGCCCGAGCGTTCTCCGTTCTGGACAGCCGAAGGTGCGGCCGGGCGGCGGAAACACAAATGCACTTGTGCGGTTTCGAGGTGTGAAATGTGCACACGCGACGAGCCCAAAGCAAACAAGAGCGTTTTCTAAAAGCCCGCGCACACAAACGAGAGTGAAACCGGGACGGGCTGAACCCAGAGGAGCGGGAGCGGGCGGATTCAAGGGTTTTTGAGAGGTTTTTGAGAGGTTTTCGCTGTGAAGGTCAAGCGCAAAAACATTCCCACGAGCCACTCTGATTTCAGCCATAACATTACATCACTGGGTTTGGATCAGGACTGAGGCTTTTAGTCAAATTCACTAACGGTTTTGTCCTGGTTTTATGTTGGATTCGGGTGAGAAATGGTTCCCCGGTGGATTGAAAATGAATCGCAACGAAACTGAAGTTGGATTGAATTTGCGCGATTGGCAAAAATTACGACGGCTGAAATGATTCAAGAGAACGTCCGTTTCAAACTGCTTTTTAGAGCGAAAAAACGTATAGAAAACTGATACAAAATGATACAGAAACTTTGATTGAAACTAGACGCTCATTAGAACAAGAAAGAATTAGAATTGGAAAGTATCGATAATTTGAAAAATGACAAAATGTGACCGTCACTGAAGATTTTTTTTAACTTAAACTTTATTAGAACAAGTATAAAACCACAGAGTAACGTAAAGAAGGTCAAACCACACTATATATCTCATTCACTAACACTATAATTGATATTGCAGGAAAGAAATACACTGCAACAACAGAAAGTTCTGTTTTTAACGGACAATATCAGACAAAAAACCCAGATTTTTCCTAATTTAGTTTAGTTTTAGTCCGTATTAAGTAAATTAAAGCATAACTAAACTTATAGTGTGAAAAAGTATACTAAAATCGCACCGGTTGAAATTGGCTTTAGTTTCTTTTTTGTTATTGTCATGTTGTTGCTTAGTTTTTGTTGTTCTAAAGACGAATAAAAAAGTAAAAAGATTAAATTGTGCAGGTAAAAATAAAGAAATATTTGGTGTTATGTTTGAAAGGGTTTAAAGTTTGAAAAGTTGCACCACCAGTGTCCAGATTGAGAAAGACAATAGGGACACACGTGACAGTAAATTATGCAAAATCCTCGTCTCGCTTAAACTCGCAGCGGCGTGACGGCCTATAGGGCTGTGTGGCGCGATAAACGTTCACACGTGCTTCGCCAGTGGGAATCGAAAGCGCCCGGCGACACGCTCCCACCGCATTGTGACCCCCGCTGACCTACATTTCATCAGGATCAACTCAGCCTTGAACTTCAGCCTACGAACCGCTTTACACGTGGACAGAAACACTAGATGACACTAAAGCTGAGGCAATACTGAAAGATCAAACTCATTTTAGACTCAAATTAGTGTTAAAAACCCTCTTTTTTTCAACGCAAAAAATTGTGGTTTCTTTACAATTACGAAGGCAGCGAGAAACAATTCTTTTAGCAGTCGACTAGTCATTGATTATTTTATTTTAAATACATTTTTAAACCAAATAAACGTTGAAATATGGCGACTGAAGGCTTTTGGATAAACAATATTCACAGATAAAGTGCATTATTGACAAAAATAAGAAGTTGTTTATTCGTTTGACATTTTTGATGTGATAAATGGCGTTAAATAATGATAAATGTAATAAAAAAGGTCTTTTCATTTGCGTTTTAGAGTCTACAGTTAAGAAAACGATCATCAAAACACGACTGCAATCATATTTTACAGTCAAACAATTACGACTAGTCACACTAAACCCTCAAAATTACCATGTGGTCTGATACTAGTTGTGATACAGAGTAAGACCATTGTAAAACTATTCAGAAAAGCTCTTATTTTGTCCCATTTATTCAGTTACAATACTTCAAATGGAGTTTCAGTTTGGCAATTAGTATTTGACGACTCGGCTCTATTCTTCCATCCCCGTTTTCAGCCCAAACCTTTCATTTTCGGTGTTTTCGTTTGCGTTTCCACGAAGACGGCAGAAAAACAGTTAGCGATATCGCGTGTATTTTTAGCTCGGCTCCGCGGGGTGAATTCCAACCGGTTTAAGGATCTGGGGGGGGGGAATCTGCGAGAACTCGACCCAAACGAAACAAGCGCTGAGCCCGGGGGCCGGTGTCCCCTTTCCCCCGCCGCGGGACGTCCTGTGAGGGCTTTCCTCTCGACTCCCGGTGGTCTCCGCGCGCCTCGCTTTACAACGGCGTCTAAAATGTGCTTCTTTTTCTTTTCTCCTTTCCACAGTTACGGGCCAATAAATACCGCAGTTAACTCGGGGCGTTTGAATGTTTCGGAGTTGGACGACGCGCGGCCACCTCGGCCTCTCTTATTACCGGGAAAGTGCTGGCAAATTGTTCCCACTTTTGCTGAAATAGACTACTTCAAAAACACTTGGGAGGAAATTTTGCTTTAACTGCAACTTGTCACACTTGTTTAAAGGGCAATAATACAGTAGCCCGCGAGGGACACGCCCGGTCTACAGGCTTGAACGGCTCGTTTGTAGGGACGAATGAGAGAATATGGGACGACGTTTTCTCACTAAACACGCGATTACGTTACAATTTGGGGATGTATGTGTAATGTCGCATCGCGAGGGCGCCATTTATACGTCCAGGAACACAACATCAGAGAGAAAACAGGAATATAGTGCATTTCAGAACGAGTTTGAACAACAGTTTGAACAGGTTGTACATGAGAGATGCGAGATTAGACCGGACTATAAGTTGCACCTTTTTTCATAGTTTTGGCCGGGGTGCGACTTATACTCCAGTGCGACTTATAATATATATATATAAAATATATATATATAAAATATATATATATATATATATATATATAAAATATATATATATAAAATATATATATATAAAATATATATATATATATATATATAAAATATATATATATATATATATATATATATATATATATATATATATATATATATTTTTTTTTTTTTTTTTTCTTTTCTCTTCTTTATTGTGTATTTTTTGGCTGGTGCGACTTATACTCCAGAAAATACGGTAGTCATTTGCATACTAAAATTACTGAATAAATTGTCATTATTTATTCAATTTTATTTGAATTTTTATAACATAATAGAGAAAAACATGTGACGAACAAGAAATATAAAACGGCCACTGTTCACGATAAGAGCCCCACACTTCTTGGTCCATAGTCCTTTAATTTGTCTAGGCTTTGCCATTTAATAATCACAAACATAACTCAATTACGATCACAATTACGGCTTTGTGAAACAGTCATATTTCCCCCACGCTGGCGGTTAAACTGCTCACGATCCAGTGGAAACAGCCTCAGCGCTCTTCACCTTTTGACTCCAGACCAAACAGTCACAGGGGCGTCGGCCCATTTCATCTCCATCTTACGGGAAAATCTCAAAAGGAAAATGGTCAAACCGTTTTATGAGCGACGTTTGACCAGAGGGAGCGGTGTCTCGCTTTAGAATTCACACACAACGTAAAAATGTCACGACAGTAATGCTCTTCTGTTCGCTTACCTCGACTGTCAAGTACGCCAACGAGGAAAGTACTACAGTAATATGTAATTGTACCCACTTTAAACTTGCTTGTATTTAACGAAGGATGGTAAAGGTGACTTAAAATTCTCAAATTCTGCACGTTTTTATCAGGTTTACAGTCTTTTGTAGTTTGGGGAAGTAATATAGGGTTAGTTATAGGCATATTTGGTTGACTTTTGTTGTTTTTAAAAGTGCTCTACAAGTAAAGTTGGATTAGTTTGGTTGTTTTTGTGCATAATACACGCTTTTTGTCATTATTTCAGAATTTGCGAGCTACTGTTTGCAAGTAATTTCCATTGTAGAGCAATAAAGTTAGTCTCAAGTACGAGTCGAGTCAAATTTGTGGGTTTGTTGCACGTGAAATCTTCGTCCCGGCTGTCTCTGAAGATAAATGTTGTTTTAAAAAAGGTAACGATGCCCGTTGCAGAAGTGAAAGCGGAAAGCTCGTCCGTCAGGTTTTTCACAGATTATGGCCTTATCTCTTCAGCGAGCGCCGGTTCCACTCGACCTCCTCTGAACTCGCGTCGGCTTCGTCCGGCTCCAAAAACACGACCACTCTCGCTCTCCGATCCAACTGCAACGTTCATGCGAAACTGTACGAGTCTGTCACATTTAAAGCGGGAGATAATTCAGGCACTTGACCCTTGGGACGACTCCAGCGCAGCGCTTTTATTCTGCCCGCAAAAGCTTTTAATGACGAGTTGAAGCGGGAGATTTTTAAGTTAATAATGTCGCAATTGTTCCCTGGGAGATGCACTTTGATGTTCAGATGTCGCGTCAACTATGAGTAAAGCTATTAGAAATTTTAAAGCCCACAAATCCATTAATAGTTTAAATAAAGTCCACAAATGATCAGTTCACTTATAATAACAAAATGCATGACAAAATGTGTAGAATAATTTGTAGTGCGATTGTGTAAACGTATGGCCACAATTTTGCCTCTCAATTTCCATTTATACACAGAAAAAAACAATCAAAAACAACAGAAACGTCGAGAATAATCGGTTTCTTGATCCGATGTTTGGATTTCCGCTCTTGTCGGTACAATATTTAGATTTTTAAGTTTAAATAAAGTCCACAAATGACCAGTTCACATAAAAATAATAACGAAAAGCATGACTAAATGTGTAGAATAGTTTGTAGTGCGATTGTGTAAACGTACGGCCACAATTTTGCCTCTCAATTTCCATTTATACTACAAAAACAGAAACGTTTACCTCGGCAAGTTTGGAGTCGCAGTATCGTGACGGGACTGTAGATGTGCGTAAAGATGTGTTTAAAGAGCACCACTCCGCGCACGCACGTCGCGCACGCGCACGCGCACGGGCACGCACACGCACACACACACACACACACACACACACACACACACACCAGTGTTTGTGTGACCGGCATGTCGCGTCCCCAGCGCCCGTCGTCCGCTCACCCGCCTCTGAACGGGTCACTAAAGCCACTGTACAAACACGCTTGCAGGAAAAGAGGGGCCCTGGGGGGACGGGAACGGGGGAGAACCGCCGACGTCATCGCGCAAACCTTTTACAAATACTCTTCATTATACACGGGGGCAGTTAAAAGGGTTGTGGCGTACGTTTACATCGTCCGAACGCCGAAACGCACTCGTAAACACACAATCGCATGTCACGTTTAGCTGCAAATCGTGCTCAGTTATCCGTAGTTTTCAGTTTTACTTCCTGGCGGGACACGGCCAGTTAGAATAAATAGAACGGACAACACGTTTGTTTTGCCAACTAAATGGGAAAAGTGTTCCTCGTGTGTAAATCGTCCTTTCGGTTGACATTTTGAGCACTGATGACTTTGAAAACAGGAATATCTTTTTACAACTCAGCAATACTCCCTGTGATTTGCGACCGTCTTCCATTTCTCTTCACAAACGTTCTTTTGAGAAACAAGTTTTGCTTTTTCCAATACGTTTTACTTATTGAAAAGTTGTATCTATTCAGTCAGACTCCTTGAATCTAAATGGATTTTAAATTACTGAAATGGTCTACAGAGAACGGAGTGACATTTAAGAATAGAACGATGCCATTTCCATCTACGTTAGACACAGTTCACTTTCTTGATACCGTTTCATAATTGGCCCAGAAACCATGACGCAGCCGAATGGAAACCGGCCATATTTAATACTGTAAAGGGTCAAAACATGGACCGAACTGCTCTGTAATCTGGGAAACGCATCAACGGTCTTTAGCTCGATGCTCCTTACTTTGTATTCACCAGTAAAATCCAAATTACAAAAACTCGTTTAACTCCAATAACGGTGATGTTGACGTCTTTACAGAGGTCAGATGTTTCCCCCCCGACGGCTGATTGGGTCAAGCTCACGCTGCGAGTTTAAAAGCGCGGTGACCCTTCAGTACAAAAGGACTTCTATATCCTCCCACAATACCGCGCTCCCTTTAAACTTTATTGACTTGTACCGAAATATCCGCGGCGGCCTTTCGGCGCATGGCCTCAAAAGAGTGTCCGCTCAATCAAAGAGCGCCGGAATGTGCCGTTTACACGCGCCCGGAAGCTGCGATCGAGGCGTCCAAACGTTTAAGTGACGTGAAGAGGTCTGACCGCACTCGTGTTGCATGCGACAGAAACATATACGTGTTTGGACGTGTATGGGCTCATTTCAGACGAATGAGGAAATTATAATACATCATAAACACTGAGCAAAAACTCCTCCAATGTCACATTTCTTAAAACTTGACAATACAAATATATTACAGCAACTTAATTTTGTTCAATTAATGTGTAGAGCTTCAAAAAATGTGTTTCTTTTGTGTAAATTCTGCATAAACTTTGACGGGAATGAGTGTGATGTCACTTCCTGTCATTCTTCTACGGATTATCCAACGTTTTCTCTTACTTACTACTTACTCGATTGGTGTAAAACTATCATTTACATGCACAACAGGTCTAAAAACATCTAATAAAGTCAAAAAACCTGTCATACGTCACTTTAATCCAGTTTTAAAAAAAGAACATGGCACTAATGTTTACTTTTTGGGTGGTGATTTAATTTTGCTTCTGATATTGTCACGCTATTTAAATGGTCACAATTAAACAAATCAAACGGGCCGTTGCCCTATGACGCCCGCCAGTATTCCCCGCCTCTGCGTTAGCTAAACCACCTCCTTTCAAAACAAACCAAATCAAATCTGCAAAGTGGAACAGAGCTGGAACACTTTGAACAATCTGTGCCTCGAGTTCATTAGCGCGTGTCAAAACGGCGTCGCCGCAGCCATTCCGAATCGGCGAAAACCTCCCCGCCGTCGAGTCCCCGTAACCAAACCGGCGAGTCAACGTCCCGCCGGTTGGCCGAAGGTCTTCAGGTGGGTGTCACGATAAAACACCAAAAAACACCGTCTTTGCTCGTAAACCCCGGGACTACGGCAGCACGCGTCCCCCCGAATGTCCCTCGCTGGCGAAGCCAAACGGAAAACACACGCGCACTTAGAAACGCGTAAACATCTGCAGCCGTAAACAGTAGCGCGGCGCAGTGGATGTATGGGCCCTTTCAGAGTGGGAGCGAGCGCTTGTCCCGGGACGGCGGGTGCTGCTGTGACGTCTCGCCCCAGCAGCTCCTTCTATCAACACGCCAGTGGAAAACTGGGGGAGGCTGCTGGGGCCAGACGCCTGACTTCCTGATACGACTTTGACCCACATAACGTTCGAAACCGGGCTCCAAACACAGCGGGGCAACACGCGCACAAAGGGGGCAGTGTGGGCGCGGACGACGGCGACAACAACGACTGAACGTGCGAGCGAGGGTTTTTTAAACGGTTACGTCACAGGGCAACGCGCTGAGAACGACGCCTCTCGAGCGGGCGAAAACACTAAACGTTCCAGTGTGTTTCGCGGCAATGCGGAGTGGAAAGTTGGAACGTGCGGGCCAAGTCGTTTGATTTATAAAGTGTGAGAAACACGGGGGAGCAGATGTTGAGGTTTTCTTTTGTCCCGTGTCGAGGACGGACAGGATTAAGACGAGAACATGTCGGAGATGTTGGACGGAGTTTTGATTATTGTGAGAGAGAAAACATCCCGATTTAACGATTATTTGCGATTATTGAGACCAAACGACAGTGTGACTGTTCCTCAACTTTGTGACCGGCTTTATGAAATTAAACTTTCTGAAAAAAGTCAAATGTGACCAAAACATCCGGATTAAAAAAGTTATTCACATGATCGATGGAACTAAAAAGACTTAATTTTGGTTCTAAAATGGTCACAATTATTATTTTGTGGTCCTTACGATCATCTCGTGACCTGAATAATCACGATTATCGATTAACCTAATAATTGTGACGTCCTTAGTTAGACGGAGGAGGGAAAGTGACCGCCACTTGAGTTTTAGGACTTCATAAATCAACAATAATCCGGGACTTCAGGTTCAGGTTTTGAAGGAAATAAATACACTTTTGGCGTGAAATGGCACCGACAAACGATCTGTTCTTATTGAAAACATACTCGGTTGATTTAAAAATGCACCGTGTAACCTTTCTGAAGAAGCATTTAACTTCCGTCTCCATGGTGACGCCGCTAAGCAAAGTTACACCCGCGCAAAGACGACGCTTTTCGCAGTAACGACGTGACATTTTCCGCAATAAAATCTTCATCACCTGCATTTAAATACGTTTAATGCCACACTTTGGAACATTCCAGGGAAAACTATAATATCCGACCGCACCAGGAAAGTTACACAGTGCATTGAACAGAAAAATGAAAACAATTTAGCTTAAAATTGTAATTATCAAGAGAAAAACATGTCTGTACTGCTTTTTTTTTGGTGCCTTTTCACCGGAGGATGCAGATGGTGGAACTACATATTTTCAGACATTTTCCAGCGTTGCCAGGACCCCATTGTGGCGCTTTTCCTGCACGTCATCCATCAAACTACAGAGGGACAGATAATTACACAAGGCTGACCGTGTATTTTTAAACCTGAGAGACTTTCATGTCGTTACCAGAGCGAACGGCCGATCCACGTCAATTAAACGATCTTTTTACAGTGGCCGTTTTAAACGTCGTTGGCCCGAACGCCGCTCTTCAACTCGAGCCAAGACCGCCGCGTTCATCTAATAACGTTTATTTTTAATGTTTATCATCGATCGCCGCGGTGACGCCAGTTCCAAGTGGGCTAAACTGAGAAAAAGGAACATTTGACAGTTTTAAAGATGGTGAAAACGAGACGATTTGGAGTCATTTTGCAATATTTTACACAGACATTAAAAATCTGACTGCAGTGGGATGGTTTTACTAGTTCTGTGTTTGGAGAGAGACTTCATAAATGACCTCGACCAGCGGTTTCCAAACTGGGGGTCGCGAAATGATCAAGATGTGCTTTTTCCAGCCTTAATGACATTGGCTCCGATAACACAACAAATGACTGAAATAAACACAATTAAAGTGCCTATGACAAGTGTTTGATTGTCTAATTTTGGCTTTATTTTGTGTATTTATACCTGTTGTAAATATAAATGATAGTTTTACAACAATCGAGTGGCCGTTTGTGGAGAAAAGTTGAAAAATCTGTAGAAAACAACAGGAAGTGACATCACACTAAGGACACTCAAGTTTAAGCAGAATTTACACAAACAAAACTACATTTTTGACGCTCTGAACATAATTCAACAGAATAAAGTTGCGTTCATATATTTTCATTTGTCAAGTACATAATTTTCTTTTAAACATTAGATGACTTTTGGCCCAGTGTTCGCTGGGTAAAATCCTGCTGTGATGTCAAATACAAACAGGAAGTGAAATTATAAAGCTAAAACATTTGCTATTCTGAGATAACATTAGTTGAAATAATAAAGTAGATGGCGGTAAATGCACCTTTGCAATTGGCTGCCAGCCGCCATTAAAAGCAACAACAACAACAACACTTTTATCGTTTTCAGCAAAATTTTAAATATATAAAACTTAACTGCATTTTAGTTCAATGAGTGGTGCAGCCTGTAGGGGGCGCTTTAAACCTCATCCTAAGACACTCATTTTACACCGACATTACAACTAGGGATAGATTTAATTTTTCCGTTTTTGGAGAGACTTTGACCAGCGGTTCGCAAATATATACCGTATTTTCCGGACTATAAGTTGCGCCTTTTTCATTGTTTTGGCCGGGGTGCGACTTATACTTATATACTTAAACTCCGGAGCGACTTATATGTGATATTATTTGTCATTTTCACACTTGCAATACATTTCATACTCCAGTGCAACTTATATAAGTTTTTCTTCTCTATTGTGCATTTTTTGGCTGGTGCAACTTGTAGTCCAGAAAATACGGTAATGTTAAAACGATGACACTGTATTCCTTCTGTTTATTTCCTGCTTTGGCGAAACTGGCAACAATTGAAATAAACACAATCAAACTTCCTTTTAATTGGTTTGACAGCCGTGGGGGTCCCGACCTAACGAGTTTGGGTGACCCCCGACCTGGACAACTGTCGCGTGTACAATACTCTGCACGTCCCATAACCGACACCGAACCGTCACCACCGCCATCGTCATTGTGCAACGGAGGAAAGAAAGTGACCACAAAGAACCGGATTATCGCCGAACGCAGTAACGGCAATTCACAAGTCAAACGCGCGACACATCCACGCTTAAACTATCCTTCCGATTGTCTGGGTCGTCGCCGCCGTAAACAAACACCGTTCTCAAACATCTGCATCCACGAAAAGCAGCGGTTAAATTGTCGCGTCGGCACGTGACGGTGGGAAGTCTCTCGTGAGTCACTGGCAGGACATTTAAAGGAGATAAAAAGGTCTGACTGTAACCGCGGCGCCCGAAATCACGCTCGCTAACAGGTCTGGAAATTAAAGAAATTCGAAATGAGTTTTAGGAATTCTAGGAAAGACCTCGAGCGCAGAAGGAGTTATTCACCGACCACAACGAAGTGAAGGTTAGAGCCGGGGTCAAAGGTCAAACGTGCTGAATGTGCCACAAACACAAAACACACAAGACACGAGCTGCTTCTGGGGGAAAGAGACATCAGGCAAAACAGGTTACAGTAGATAAACAGTAAAGAAAACGGGGATTCAAGCATTAAAAAGCAAAAACTGACACAAAAATCTCTGTGTTCCGGCAACGAAACTAATATTTTGTAGTTTCTTAAAAAGGTAAACAGGAAGTTGCTAGTAACCAATTAACAAACAGTACTTAAAACAACAGTAGCAACTCTAATTACTTTGTGAATTAAGATCACACTTCTTAAATAGTCCCGTAAACAGAAGAGCATTGCTAAGATTTAAAATACTGTATATTTGTGACAGACAGACACTTTGCAAAGAGAAATGGGAAACAAAATGTGTTTTATAACGTTTTTCTTTTGTTTTGCAGCCAAATTTGCAAACTTAACTTGATGCGTAACGCCAATAAAAAGCCAAACCGAATCAGAATATGAACATTAAATGAAATATATAGGTTAAGTGGGCCCCAGAAAGAGAAAAATAAAGTTTTAGTGACCCATTATTGCAGATTAGCCAACACACAGAGCTCTCGCAACAGCTCCAGTCCGTGCGTAAAGTTCACCAAAACCCACGAAATTAAAGTTTAACAAAGTACTAAATGCACATTCGCGAATCCGCAGTCAATTCCCACCACGTCCCCCGACAATCCGCGCACTTTCACCCCTTTAAACGAGCCGCGGGGACCGAGCCCGGCGCCATAATCGTGTCACACTTTCCCCCCGGAGCTAACGCGTTAGCCACACCAGATGCTAGCCGCGTCGTGTGCGCTTGTTTTCGTCTCCCGCAGAACAATCGCGGCGCGTCAAAAAAAAAAAAGGACTTCGCAAAAAATGTGCCCGAACACGCAAGCCCGCCGGCGCCCTTACCCGAATCCGCCGGGGTTTTCATCGTCGCTGCCCGCTTCGGCTGCTCCACGTCGGGCACTTTTTCCCCCGTGTCGGAGTCGTAACTTTTACTTCTCGCAGTTTCGGGTCCGCCGCGGCGCCGCAACGTCCTCCGCCTCCTCCGCCGCCGCCGCCGCTTTGCAGAAGCTCCAGGCGGCTTGGAAACCGCTCAAACTCGCTCCTGTTTTCCCCCCCGGTTTTCTTTCTTTTCCGTCGTTACCGCGCGACGCACATCCACGCGTGTTCAAGCCGTGGAAAAGAAGAAAAAAAGTTTGCGGCGTGCGCGCGGAGGGAAGTTGCCCCGGGAGTGAGAGGTCCGCTCGCTCGGCGGGTTTGAATGGCGCCCGCCCGGGGAGAAGTTCGGGGGTCTCTTGTTTCGGGACTCGGGCGGAATGCGCGAGTCTTTCACGCGTCCGTCCGCTGCTGCTGCTGCTGCTGCTGCGTCGCCTCCACCTCGGTGTCGCACGGCCGCTCCATCCGCCTCGACATCCCCCTTCGTACGCGGGCGCAAACGCGGAGAGAGGGGGGAAAAAGCTGCAAAAAACGGAACACGCACAACAAAAAAGTGGCCGAACCGCGCGTCGCCGCTGATAACTCCGCTTTCTCCGCGCGAGACTTTTCTTTTTCTCTTTCTCTTCTCTTCTCTCTCACTCTATCCCTGCCTCTCTCTTTCTCTTCTCTCTCTCTCTCTCTCTCTCTCTCTCTCTCTCTCTCTCTCTCTCTCTCTTCTCTCTTTCTCACTCTATCCCTGCCTCTCTCTCTCTTTCTCTCTCTCTCTCTCTCTTCTCTCTTTCTCACTCTATCCCTGCCTCTCTCTCTCTGTGTCGCCCCCTTCTCTCTTCCTTCCCCCGTGCGCTCCGCCGTGTGCGGTGTCGTGTTTCGCTCTCCTCCTGCCGCACGGGAGCCGCCCACGCTGACCCGCGGAGGGAGGGAGCGAGCCACGAACCGAACGCCCACTTGTTGCCAGAGATCGTCTATGTTGTTGTTGGGTTTTTTTGGGGAAGTTTTCGGTTTAAAGTCGGTGCCGGTGGTCAGGGAATAAAAATAATATTAAGAAGAAGAAGAGTAATTATTTATTATTATTATTATTATTATTATTATTATTATAAGAAGAGTAATAATAGTAGTAGTAATAATCGTAGTAGTGATAGTAATAATAGTAGTAGTAATAATAATAGTAGTAGTAATAATAATAATAGTAATAATAATAGTAGTAATAATAATAATAGTAGTAATAACAATAGTAGTAATAATAATAATAGTGATAATTATAATAATAGTAGTAATAACAATAGTAGTAATAACAATAATAGTAGTAATATATTATTAGTAGTAATAAAAATAGTAGTAATAAAAATAGTAGTAATAACAATAATAGTAGTAATAATAATAATAGTAGTAGTAATAATAGTAATAATAATAATAATTATAAGACGAAGCAGCCAAGTGAACCAATATATAGAACTGTGTATTTTATTTTATTATTGAAAAAAGAAAACAAAAAAGTGGGGAAAAGATGTATTTAAAAAAGGTTTTAAATACATTTTATTATGACCTGTTGGCGAGTGAAGATTTGAAAAAAGTTGAAGTACAAATACTATTATTACTCGAGTAAAAGTACAATGCAGTAGTCTGAAAGTGACTCAAGTAAGAGTAACTGTTTGATGTTAATGTCACTGGAAGGATTAAACATTAAATAGTGCACAAACTCTTCCGTTCACTGTTATTTTAAACTATTTTTAAAGGACAGAGCTCAAACATGAGAAAAAGTGAGTTCTATCTGAAAGAGGGAAGCAAGAAACACAAATAACATACTTGTACTTTGTCTTTGTAAAGGGACAACACATATTAATGAACATTTTGCTTGTAAATATGTAAAGATAAACTCATTTTCACCTTCAGTCCCTTGGCATGTTCATGTCAAAGTATTTACGGGACAAAACAGCAGTAAAGTCACACAAAGGTCACAACTGTGTACTTACTCACAGTGGGAAGAGGAAACACAACTTTTACTAAAGTTACAGTGGTATTTATCACTCAAGTAGGAGTATAATGTCTGAAAACGACTCCGAGAAGCACAAATTTATGAAAAGTTCTTCAAGTAAATGTAACACCTTTGCTCCTTTTTCTCAAATGTGCTGTACAATAATACGGGGGAAAGGATGTTTTGTGTTCATGTTAAAGCCTCACAATCGTCAACAGTCAACACTCAAACTGAAGTAATACACGTGGTAAAAGATGCACGGCAAAACAGGGAATTCTGCAAAAAGTCACGTAAAATACCCACATAATTAAATTAGTCTTTTAATTTGAGAAAAAGGAGCAAAGGTGTTACAGGAAGTATTTTTTTTTTACAGCCAGACTTTATTGTTTTAGTATTGTTAAAGAACTCCTCCTGATATGAAGTAACAGTCAGAATGAGAACGAGGTGTTAAAATGCTAAACGGAATGTACTTTGGTGTTATTTTAAAAGCGTGCGCAGATGGCCGCCTGCAGTGGAGCTTTAGCTGTAGCTGTGACTCACAAATATATATAATGGGTTTAATGAAGAAGACATCTGTGGATGATCTCGCACAAACATATGGAACGGTATCACGGGACGGAAAGTGGCTTTGTACTTGTGACAACTGCGTTAGCGACGGAACAGAACAGGACGTTTGCATAGTTTATTTGACAAACTATGGACAAAAGTAAAGTGAGAAAGTAAACGCACAGCTCCACGTCTGGACGTGTCTGGTTCGAATGTAGGTGATTTTTAAATGACAAACGATGCAGGATGTCAGAGAATCAATGCAAACAGGAAGTACTGATGTTTATTCACGTGTTGCACTGCAAAAACATGGTCGGAGCCACTTACATAATAGTTTTGTGTATTGTTTTACTTGCACAGTGTTGTATTTTGCCTTTTTTTTGCATCTTAACTCTATATTATATTTGGATTAGATTTAAGTCTGTTTTTTAATTGTTATTTATTGATTTTTATAATTGATTTTGTAACTTTTTTTTTCATCAGAACATAGAACAACAACAACTAAACAACAAGAGAAGAGGGAATAAATTAAAAGCACAAGCAAACAAAACAAACTAAAACACACACACACACACACACAAAAACAGGGAGGGCATAAGTTAAAGGAGCAAAAGTTGAAAATAAGGGCGTGGCATCAGAGAGGAAAGAAATAATACCCAAATATATATACACACACACACACACACACACAAAGAAGAATTACTGAGTATCAGGTTCAAGATATTTGTCCCATTTTGACCATTGTCTTTTAAATTTGTCTATTTTTAAGTTGAGTCCTGGGGTTATTTGTTACCGTATTTTCCGGACTATAAGTTGCACCGGAGTACAAGTCGCACCAGCCAAAAAATGGAGTATGAAATGCGGTTGAAAGCTTGAAAATAACAAATAATGTCACATATAAGTCCCTCCGGAGTATAAGTATGAATATAAGTATAAGTCGCACCCCGGCCAAAACTATGAAACGACTTATAGTCTGGAAAATACGGTATTTGTTATGATATTTGTCCAGTCCTGTGTCGTAAAGTTTCACTCTCCTGCTGTTATAATCTCAACATTTTATGAACTAAAACAAACATTATTGAACTGTATACGGCACAATCTGTACAAGTAATTTTGGTCGAGCTTTTAAATAACCGATAGATTTAGATGACATAAATAAATATATACAGATTTTCCCAACGCTTAATGATCTCTACAACGGTGTGCATTGTATTCATGAGTTTGTTTATCCATTTGGTTTGTTGGAGGGATCGTATGCAGGGCGTATAACCTAAAGACTCGTGCCTGGAGGGGCTCTTAACACAGAACAGAGGAACGGACCGACACAAAAACACATGTTTAATGTGTCGCTTGTGATAAACGACTTCCAAAAGCCACAGTCGCCCCGGGGCAGACTCTGTAGGGGTGAAGTGACTCGCCCAACGACACAAACATGAATAACTCTTCCAAATGTAAAGCCCCGTGTGTCATGGCTAAAAGGCAAACTTAAGAGCGTGAGAGCAGTGTTTCCCCTCAGTCATCTGTATCATGCACCGCTGTTTCTGTTGTCATTAGCAATATATCTTTAATTATATCACAAAAACATCATTAAGGAGTCAAACTGTCCACAGAACATTATATATTTGAATAGGGCTGCAGCTATTTCCATTGAGATTGAAAACTTCTGAGTTGAGAATATTTACTAATAACGTGCAATATTTTTGACAGCCATCATTTGACTTAATATATATATTTCAGTTATTTATTTTTTTGGCACACATTTTAGAGTCGGCACAGTATAGATAATTGTAAACATCAAAAAACATTTATTGTTATTTTTCTAATGGTCAACCAGTCACAATTAACCGTCGCCTCTCTGTACAATACTATTTTTTTGCACTTTTTTCTTTTGTTTGCCCCTGGTTCGCGTACCCCTGGTTGGGAAACGCCCCGTCAGTCACATTTTGGCTGTTCTTCTTCCCTCCCCCGGCTGTTACACTTGTAAATGCCCGCGCTCCGGTCCCTGTCGGTGCGACGACGCCGTGGATCAGTTCAGTCACCTCGGTATAAACAGTTCCACGGATGACGCGCTTTCGCCCCCCGCGGCGACGCGACGAGGCGGCGCGTTGCCTCAATAGACGATCTCCGCCGCGAGCTGCCGCGAGCGCCTCCGGTCTGTCGCCTCGCGCTCCGCCGGTGGCGCGTCACCGTGTTGCCCTGGAGACGGCGGCTGTGGGTGCTGTTTACGGTGAGGACAGAGGCGCCGGGGGCCCGAGGGTGCCGCCGCGTGCCGCTGACCCGCGGAACAGAACACGCGGGGAGAGCGACAGGTGGAGGGGCGGAGCCAGAGAAAGTGACGTGGAAAAGGGGTTAAAAAGAATAAACGGGAAATAAAATCAATCATATCATAATCTTACAATAATCTTTCTTTGTACGGAATTCATTTAGTGGGTTAAAACATTTGCCAAACTATGACGTGTGATTTAAAACTAAACAATCTAATTAAATGCATGTATTATAGTTACAAAATACTGAAAACATGCCTTTAAAAGTATTTGGTAGTGTATTCTGTAACTTGTTCAAGTCAGTGTAAATACTTGGAATACTTTTACATTGCAGTTTATTATGGTGTGAAAAAACATCTTTTTGTTTTTGTTGTGCATTTATTTAGATATTATTTATATAAGACGAGAGAACCTTTTTCACAAATGAGAGAATAGGAAAAATTGCACACGCTTTCACTCATAAAAGTCGTTTTTTCCTCACTAATTCTGTGAAGTTTGAAGCTTAAATTGTGCTCAAACGCCACGATGTCTTCCACAGATTTTAGTAAAGTAACTGGATTCTGAAAAGAGCATCCGAGTAGTCCAAATATGTACTCTGGATATGGATTTTTTGAGATATTCAGTATTCAAAAGGTTTAATGTTTTGTTTTAATAATCTCACCACCCTGAATTTATCTCACAAGCAGTTAAGTTACGGGTCAGATCTGTGGAGAAACACCGTTGCTCACGAGAATGGATGTTTTTCAAGTGTTACTTTATCGTATTGTATATTTATTTGCAACAAAAAGACCCATAATTGACTAAATGTAAGATGTGTTTAATCCAAGGCAGAGCTCTGACCGGGAAAGTTCCAGAGCGAAGCTTTAGCGACGTGGGCTTAATTCACTTCTGTTATTTTAAAAGCTTCATTCATCTTTTGTCAGCTCGAGCGCTCTTCACACAACGAACGCTGAAACTTTAAAGTCCTCGTGTTTTCAGGAGATAATCAGCGAGAGGAGGAAGTGATGATACGAGGGCCCTCAGGTGAAGAGGAGGTGGGCAGAGGAGGCATATGAGGAGGGAAATGAGGCCAGCGAGGAAGCCAGTGAGGAGGCATACAAGGGAAGCGAGGAGGCCAGCGAGGAGGCATACAAGGAGGCCAGCAAGGAGGCCAGCGAAGAGGCATACAAGGGAAGCGAGAAGGCCAGCGAGGAGGCATACAAGGGAAGCGAGGAGGCCAGCGAGGAGGCATACAAGGAGGCCAGCAAGGAGGCCAGCGAAGAGGCGTACAAGGGAAGCGAGGAGGCCAGCGAGGAGACATACAAGGAGGCCAGTAAGGAGGCCAGCGAGGAGGCATACGAGGTGGCCAGCAAGGAGGCCAGCGAGGAGGCATACGAGGAGGCCAGCGAGGAGGCATATGAGAAGGGAAACGAGGAGGCCTGCGAGGAAGCCAGAAAGGAGGCATACGAGGGAAACAAGGAGGCCAGCGAGGAGGGAAACGAGGGGGCCAGCGAGGAGGGAAACGAGGAGGCCAGCGAGGAGGCCTATGAGGGAAACGAGGAGGCCAACGAAGAGGGAAACGAGGAGGCCAGCGAGGAGGCATATGAGGGAAACGAGGAGGCCAGCGAGGAGGGAAACGTGGAGCCCAGCGAGGAGGCATACGAGGGAAACGAGGAGGCCAGCGAGGAGGCCAGCGAGGAGGCCAGTGAGGAGGCCAGTGAGGAGGCCAGTAAAGACGCCAGCAAGGAGGCATACGAAGAGGCCTGCAAGGAGGCATACAAGGAGACCAGCGAGGAGGCATACAAGGAGGCCAGCGTGGAGGCATACGAGGGAAACGAGGAGGCCAGCTAGGAGGCATACGAGGAAGGAAACGAGTAGGCCAGCGAGGAGGCCAGCGGAGAGACATACGAGGGAAACAAGGAGGCATACGAGGGAAACGAGGAGGCTAGCGAGGAGGCCAGCAAGGAGGCCAGCAAAGACGCCAGCAAGGAGGTATACAAAGAGGCCTGCAAGGAGGCATACAAGGAGGCCAGCGAGGAGGCATACAAGAAGGCCAGTGAGGAGATGTACAAGGAGGCATACGAGGAAGGAAACGAGAAGGCCAGCAAGGAGGCCAGCGAAGAGACATACGAGGGAAACGAGGAGGCATACGAGGGAAATGAGGAGACCAGCGAGGAGACCAGCGAGGAGCAAAACAAGGAGACCAAACAGGAAGCAAACGAGGAAACGGACAAAGAGACCAACGAGGAGGCAAACGAGGACGTAGGCGACTCGAGGGTCCTCAAGGACAGGATGAAGTTAAAACACAAGAGGACAGAGGATAATGCGGCGCCGAGGACGGTTCTCATTGTGAAATCCTCATTATAAAAAGCGAGCGTCCCACTCGCTCTCAGAACAGGAGCACAAAGGCGACTGCTTCACTGTGATGGGCTGAATGTGTAAAAGGTAAATGTGCAAAGATCTAGTCATTTATCTCTAAGGCTGCGTTAACACTTTGCTGCTTTAACAAACTCAACACAAGAAAACTGTCCATTCAAGACTTAGACTAGAAATGCTTGTTTACACTGAAAAATACATAAACTGCTCAGAACTAACATTGACCACGCGACTCTTCAATATGAACATCTCTCACATTTAATCTTCTTATTGGATGAAAACTTACTGACCCCCGGTGCGTTGATCACTGCTGGAAAACGTGGCTGATTGGACAACATGACAATCGAGCGATTTACGTTACAAAAACACGACACGCCGAGGAAATGCAATCGATGAGGACGAAGCAAACATGTTTTAAAAAGTTAGAATATGATCATGTCGGAACTTTAAATGATGGGGAAGGCAGTGGGCAGAGGAGACCAGAGAGGAGACCAGTGAGGAGACCAACAAGGAGGGATACGAGGAGACCAACGAGGAGACCAACGAGGAGACCAGCGAGGAGACCAACAAGGAGGGATACGAGGAGACCAACGAGGAGACCGGCAAAGAGACTAACAAGGAGGGATACGAGGAGACCAGCGAGGAGACCAGCGAGGAGACCAACAAGGAGGGATACGAGGAGACCAGCGAGGAGGCCGACAAGGAGGGATACGAGGAGACCAGCGAGGAGGCCAACAAGATGGCAAATGAGGAGGCCAACGAGGAGACCAGTAAGGAGAAAAACAAGGAAGGATACGAGGAGACCAACGAGGAAACCAACATGAAGGTAAACGAGAAGGCTATCAAGGAGGGAAATGAGGAGACTAACGAGGGATACAAGGAGGGGAAATGAACAGGCTCCTTTAACCAATCACATCGTTGAACATTTCTGAAGCTGTCTGTCAAAAAAGAATCCCACTTTTGTTTATTCGATGGAGAAGACGGAGATGTTTGTCTTTCCTTTCCTTCCGTGAGGACAGACCCGCGGTAATCACAGCTCAGCTCTGAGGCACGAACAACGCAGACAAATATACGTTAAATTCCATAAACCGACCCGTCAATTTCAACTCTCCTTTATTATACCGTATTCTCCATTCATAGTTTTGGCCGGGGTGCGACTTATACTTCTATTTATACTTATATACTTATACTCCGGAGCGACTTATATGTGATATTATTTGTTATTTTTACACTTGCAACCGCATTTCATACTCCAGTGCAACTTAAATATGTTTTTTTCTAGTATCAATTTTTTGGCTGGTGCGACTTATACTCCAGTGCGACTTATAGTCCAGAAAATACGGTAATGTAAAGGAGAAGAACATCATCATCATAACTGAAGGCCGCAGGAAACGGGAGTTCGATGGACGTAGAGCACGAGGACATGAAGTTACAGACAGAAGGAACACGAGGTCGCGTTTCATAAGCCGCGCGGCCGTGTCTTACGTAAAGCCGGTCGCTGCCCACTCCTCCGGGGCCCCCTCCTCCGGGCCCCTCAGCTGGCCCTCGAGTGATTGCGGCCGGGCTCCTGCCTCTTCCCGATGGCCCCCGAGCTGAGAGCACTTCATTAAACACAAGAAAAAGAGCGGAGGAGAAAATAACGGGCGCTGAGTGTTTCCAGCGTGTCCGCCGCCTTAATGAGCACCTGTGTTTCGAGTCGGAGTCATCTCCACGGCCGTCACTCAACGCGAGCGGGAAAAGACGTGCGGACGCGCCATGTTGTCCGCGGCGATAACGAGGCCAGCGATAATGAATAACGATGAGCAATAAGCTGAAATGTTCATACGTTTAAGGCACGTTAAATAAAACTCTTATGTGTTTGTGTTTTTAATAGCAACGTATTTGTTTGTCAGAAGTAGAAGTACAATGTAGTGGGCCCAAAAGTGTACGACGACTACTACTACTACTACTCAAGTAAGACACACTGTAACTGCCTGATTTATCGTTTTCAAAGGAACTCCAGAAATGAGAAGAATAAGAACAAACACTTGTTGTGGAACGTTCCAGGCAAAGATGATGTCGCCATGGAGACAAGTAGCAGGACTAGTTTTTCATTTAATTGTACTTCTGTTATTTTCATACATTGACAGTAACAGTCTCTTTGGGGAGTTTCGCTTCCTCTTCTCGCTGAGAGTCAAATCTACAAGTGACAAAAGCTCAATTATACTTCTTTATTTTATTCATTTTGTGGTAGATTCATTGATTTTTTTTATGTCTTTCAAATGATCACTTAAAATGATAAATCAGATGTTACGTTTCAAGTAGTAGTTCTCCTCAGTACTTTCGTTTTCTCTTTCCTGTACCATTACTTACTAGTACTTACTTGAGTAATGTTATTTTGGAGTAACTACTCTTACTTGTAGCTGGCAGACCGTTCACCAAAAAAGTTACTACATAGTATACAGTAGTACAAGTATACAGAAGCACAAGTATACAGTAGCACAAGTATGCAGTAGCACAAGTATACAGTAGCACAAGTATACAGTAGCACAAGTATACAGAAGCACAAGTATACAGTAGCACAAGTATACAGAAGCACAAGTATACAGTAGCACAAGTATACAGTAGCACAAGTATACAGTAGCACAAGTATACAGAAGCACAAGTATACAGTAGCACAAGTATACAGTAGTACAAGTATACAGTAGCACAAGTATACAGAAGCACAAGTATGCAGTAGCACAAGTATACCGTAGCACAAGTATACAGTAGCACAAGTATACAGTAGTACAAGTATACAGTAGCACAAGTATACAGAAGCACAAGTATACAGTAGCACAAGTATGCAGTAGCACAAGTATACAGTAGCACAAGTATACAGAAGCACAAGTATACAGTAGCACAAGTATACAGAAGCACAAGTATACAGTAGCACAAGTATACAGAAGCACACGTATACAGTAGCACAAGTATACAGAAGCACAAGTATACAGTAGCACAAGTATACAGTAGCACAAGTATACAGTAGCACAAGTATACAGAAGCACAAGTATACAGAAGCACAAGTATACAGTAGCACAAGTATACAGAAGCACAAGTATACAGTAGCACAAGTATACAGAAGCACAAGTATACAGTAGCACAAGTATACAGTAGCACAAGTATACAGTAGCACAAGTATACAGAAGCACAAGTATACAGTAGCACAAGTATACAGTAGTACAAGTATACAGTAGCACAAGTATACAGAAGCACAAGTATGCAGTAGCACAAGTATACCGTAGCACAAGTATACAGTAGCACAAGTATACAGTAGTACAAGTATACAGTAGCACAAGTATACAGAAGCACAAGTATACAGTAGCACAAGTATGCAGTAGCACAAGTATACAGTAGCACAAGTATACAGAAGCACAAGTATACAGTAGCACAAGTATACAGTAGCACAAGTATACAGTAGCACAAGTATACAGAAGCACAAGTATACAGAAGCACAAGTATACAGTAGCACAAGTATACAGAAGCACAAGTATACAGTAGCACAAGTATACAGAAGCACAAGTATACAGTAGCACAAGTATACAGTAGCACAAGTATACAGTAGCACAAGTATACAGAAGCACAAGTATACAGTAGCACAAGTATACAGTAGCACAAGTATACAGTAGTACAAGTATACAGTAGCACAAGTATACAGAAGCACAAGTATGCAGTAGCACAAGTATACCGTAGCACAAGTATACAGTAGCACAAGTATACAGTAGTACAAGTATACAGTAGCACAAGTATACAGAAGCACAAGTATACAGTAGCACAAGTATGCAGTAGCACAAGTATACAGAAGCACAAGTATACAGTAGCACAAGTATACAGAAGCACAAGTATACAGTAGCACAAGTATGCAGTAGCACAAGTATACAGTAGCACAAGTATACAGTAGCACAAGTGTACAGTAGCACAAGTATGCAGTAGCACAAGTATACCGTAGCACAAGTATACAGTAGCACAAGTATACAGTAGTACACGTTTAAGAGCCTTTATATCAGGGTGTATTTATATCTATATATATATATCTATATATCTATATATCTATATATATATATATATATATATATGTATATATATGTATATGTATATATATATATATATATATATATATATATATATATATATATATATATATGTATATGTATATATATATATATATATATATATATATATATATATAGATAACACTTTTCTATCATTTTCCACTCAAATAGCTTTACTTCAAGGTCCCACACACACATTCATACAGCACTGTGCGCAGACACCGGGGGCGAGGGGGCGTAAGTGTGTTGCTGGAGGACACGTGGGCAGTGTTGACCTGAGGCAGGACACATCTGTGGCCAGTGGATCTGATCTTCCA
This sequence comes from Eucyclogobius newberryi, assembly GCF_026437365.1. Taxonomy (NCBI): domain Eukaryota; kingdom Metazoa; phylum Chordata; class Actinopteri; order Gobiiformes; family Gobiidae; genus Eucyclogobius; species Eucyclogobius newberryi. Next base: position 28,710,810 of record NW_027315790.1, read on the forward strand.
TAAATAACTTCAATAACAAACATCTTGATACAGACTTGTTCCAAACAGAACGGCTCAATCAGACGTGACATGTTAAATGTTTGACTTCATTGTCTTGTCTCACAATCTACTGCCCTCTGGGAAAAAGGTTTGGCCACGCCTACTTTAAATGTGTTAATGCACCTAAAGCCCTGCGACTCTTCTACTCAAACTAAAGAATGTAGTGACTTTCTTTAGCAAAGCACTCTCCTCCTTTAAGTACCGAGGAAGTACGTGTGAAGTGAAAGTGTAAACCATGAAGCACTTGAGCCACGCGGGGGCAAAGGGCGTGCGGAGTGTGTGTGGGCGTGTTCTGTGAATGTGAAAGCTGGTGAGACAAAGGCCCAGCGGGACGTCCTCAGATACATTCACACGTGGGTGAATGGGACTAAATGATCACCTCAGCTCATTACAGCTGTGGCAATGACCCCGACAACAAACAGGAGACTCTGAGGGGCCGAGGGCCAGGAGCACAGGCCCCTCGGCGCCGGGAGGGTCCAGCAACGAGAGGGTCCAGCAACGAGAGGGTCCAGCAATGAGAGGGTCCAGCAACGAGAGGGTCCATTAACAAGAGGGTCCAGCAACGAGAGGGGCAATGAGAGGGTCCAGCAACGAGAGGGTCCAGCAACGAGAGGGGCAATGAGAGAGTCCAGCAACGAGAGGGTCCAGCAACGAGAGGGGCAATGAGAGAGTCCAGCAACGAGAGGGTCCATTAACAAGAGGGTCCAGCAACGAGAGGGGCAATGAGAGGGTCCAGCAACGAGAGGGTCCAGCAAAGAGAGGGGCAATGAGAGAGTCCAGCAACGAGAGGGTCCAGCGCCCAGAGGGTCCAGCAACGAGAGGGTCCAGCAACGAGAGGGTGCAGCAATGAGAGGGTCCAGCAACGAGAGGGTCCATTAACAAGAGGGTCCAGCAACGAGAGGGGCAATGAGAGGGTCCAGCAACGAGAGGGTCCAGCAACGAGAGGGGCAATGAGAGAGTCCAGCAACGAGAGGGTCCAGCGCCCAGAGGGTCCAGCAACGAGAGGGTTCAGCGCCCAGAGGGTCCAGCAACGAGAGGGTCCAGCAACGAGAGGGTCCAGCAACGAGAGGGTCCAGTAACGGGAGGAACCAGCAACGAGAGGGTCCAGCAACGAGAGGGTCCAGCAACGAGAGGGTCCGGCACAGAGAGGGTCCGGCACTAAGAGGGTCCAGCGCCGAGAGGGTCCAGCAACGAGAAGGTCCGGCACAGAGAGGGTCCAGCGCCGAGAGGGTCCAGCTCCGAGAGGGTCCAGCAACGAGAGGGTCCAGCAACGAGAGGGTCCAGCTCCGAGAGGGTCCAGCCCCGAGAGGGTCCAGCAACGAGAGGGTCCAGCGCAGAGAGGGTCCGGGAACGAGTGGGTCCAGCAACGAGAAGGTCCAGCGCGAGTGGGTCCAGCAACGAGAGGGTCCAGCACCAACGGGACATTTAGCAAACTTAAGAAGTGCCTGGAACAGTTTTCAGCAGTGAACTCAAAACACAAAGCTCGTTCTGTAAATGTAATGCTCTTTCTTTTCTTATTTTTGACCTAAACTATTGCACGACATATTTGCATATCGGAGGAAAAACAAAAAGGAAATCAAATCAAAGAGAAGATCTTACTGTATATTAAGTTTTCATTTAATTTGACGTCAATAAACTGTCATTGTATTAAAAGGTTTATTTCATTCATTCATTTATTTATCTCATAACATCTACAATACATTATCCGTGACATACTTTTTCAACTCGACGCTGATATTTTAACTCACATTACAATAAACATTTGCTCTAAAACAGCTCCGACCCTTTCGAGTAACAACCTAAATTTCTTTTATTATAATTTGATTTCATGTCGTTCTTAAATGCAGTTATTGTGCTCGACTCTTTGATTTGTCAAGATCATTCCATAATAAAAAGGTCATAGAGTCGAGAGGACGCAGTATTATCTTTCGAGGGTCAACAATGCAACCTGCTTTACATTTGAGTTTGTTTAGTTTAGCGAGTTTACTTTTTAAATAATGCACAAGTTGTACACAAATGTTCTTCTGCGACAGGTTGAAACGCTTCATAAACGCCTCTCTCCACATCTACTTCACATTTCAGACCACGTGTGGAGCGCCTGTTTGTTTTGTTTGACTCGGTGCTGTCGATAAATAGAAAGTAAGTTGTCCCGAGGGGGGCAAATGGTCCGGGACACGCCCTAACGCCTCGAGGGCATCCGCATGCAAAAGTAAACACCCATTAACTTAAGCATTTACCGTTTTATTGAACGACAGGCCGCTTTTGTTCCATCGACTCTTGACATAACATATTAGTTTACGTTTGACCCGGGTTTATAGTCCTGATGTAGACTTGGTTTGGTCTGGTTCTAGTCCCACTTTATGAGCACACGTTTGATGTAGTTTGCTCTAAATGCGTGCGATAATCAAATCATAATCAATAATGTTAGACCTCTACAAACTTGTTCTGAAAAGCATGTATTTTATTAGTCTTTCAATAGCAAAGCAAGTTCCTCGTTTATTAAAAATGGCAATAAATCCCTTTCTGGTTGTGATATCGTTCTTGTGTTGGTTTAGCAGTTAAGATAAGATAAGATATTCCTTTTTTGTCCACACATGGGGAAATTTCTGTGTTACAACGCAGTAGATACAGGGTGAAAGGACAGATAACTTATAGGAAGTTTCAAAAAAACACTCTTAATAAAAGAACTCTTATGAACAAAACAAAAAACTCTTATTAAAAAACTCCTCTTATCTTAATAGGGAATGGAGGAAAATAAATAAATAAATAAATAGAATAAAAATATAAAAATAAATAATAATAAAATAAAATAATAATAAAATAAATAAATCAAATTAATAAAATAAATAAAAGACTAAATGATACTAATACTAATGGTAAGTAAACACTCTTATTTACATCAGTTGTATGCACATGAATATGGCCTTAATTGCTTGTGAGTATGACAGTAATTGCACATGAATATGACGGTATTACACATGGTTAAGTCAGTATTGTACAGTTCAGTATTGACATAAAGGTTAACAGGTTTGGGGTATAGTGATGTCAGGATTAACCGGTTAATCGATTGTCGTGATTATTCAGGTCAGACAATAATCGTAAGAACTAAAAACTAATAGTAATCGTGACTATTTTAGAAGCAAAATGATGTAATTTCTATGCAATCTGAACCCCAAAGCGTACACGCAAATGTACAGTGAGTATTATGTGGCTTTTTATATTGAAACTTGATGTCATAAAGCGTAAAGCGTAACTGACGAGTGATGATGTGTGAGAATGAAAGAGAATGAAGGATTTCGCTTTTATTTTGTCATGTTCCAATAATAATCGTTAAATAATCGTTAAATCGTGACGTTTCTTCTCACAATAATCGTTACGTTAACATTTTGACATCGTGACATCGCCGTTTTGCAGTTTAAATTGTGTGCTTTGGTTTGTAGTTTTTGGTTTGTAGGTTTGTGGTTTGATCATGGTTAGCTTATCTGCTGTAGCGCGTTTTAGCGTGTGCAAAGTGTCACGTAGGAAACGGTTTGAAGTTACGATGAGTGTAGGTTAAAGCGCCCCCTACAGGTCGGACGAGTCATTGAGCTAAAATACAGTTAAGATTCCTATATTTCAAATGTTGCTCAAATGAATCTGAATTTTATCCCAGAATAGCTCCTTTTTCAGTTTTTAATTTCACTTCCTGTTTGCAATTGATGACATCACACTAGAAAATTACACAGCAAACACTGAGAAAAAACTCATCTCTCACCCTTTTTTATTTTTTTGACGAATAAAAATATATGAGAGTGACTTTATTTTGTCGAATTGATGTTTAGAATGTCAAAAAAGTAGTTTATTTTGTGTAAATGATGTGAGTGTGACTAGTGTGATGTCACTTCCTGTCATTTTCTACACATTTTTCAACTTTTCTCCACAAATACCCACCCGATTGGTGTAAAACTATAATGTATACGTACAAAAAGTATAAATACAGCAAATAAAGTCAGAATTAGGAAATCTTAAAACCCGTCATACGTCACTTTAAGGTCAGGGTTTAGTTAAGGACTAAACGAATGTGACGTCCCGACAAAGCGGAGGCATCCCACATGTGTACAGTATGTGCGCTTATGTAGGAGGGAAAAAGGGGGTCATTGTTGAGGCCCAGTGCCCCGCGGCCGGTCAGATGACGCCTGTTTATCCCTCCGTCCCGGTCGCTCGAACCCCCGAAGTGGAATCGTCTGTGTTGGGCTGGAGAAAACAGAAGCAGATATGCAATGCGGCTTTGAAATCGTATAAAGCGCGCACACGGGTTCAGGTTACGGGATATTACATTGTACTTACAGAGGTGCGTTGAATTATTTAAATACTACACTCGTGCCATTTTACCACCAATGTTGTAAATAAAATACCGTATTTTCCGGACTATAAGTTGCACCGGAGTATAAGTCGCACCAGCAAAAAAATGCATAATAGAGAAGAAAAAAACATATATAAGTCGCACTGGAGTATGAAATGCGGTTGCAAGTGTGAAAATAACAAATAATATCACATATAAGTCGCTCCGGAGTATAAGTATAAGTCGCACGCCGGCCAAAACTATGAAAAAATTGTCCGGAAAGTACCGTAATGATATTTATTGATTATTCAGGTGACCAAACAACAGTGAAATCTTTCCGCGTGTTATTGTTCCTCAAAAATGTGACCGGCTTTACCAAACTGAACTTTCTGAAAGACAAAATAGAGTTAAAATTGACAAAAACAGCATTTTACAATTTTTCAACAACATTTTATTTACATTTAGGTCTATTTTTTGGATGATGGATTGAACAAAAAAAGACTTCAATATCACAATTATAATTTTTAGGTTCTTACGATTGTATTGTGACCTGGATAATCGCGATGATCGATTAACCTAATTATCTTGACATACTGAGTTCACACTTGTCCTTTTTTGGTCCTGGTTTTAACCCGGTTTGACTCCAAATGCAGATTTTGGGCTTGTTCTAGGTCTAGTCCAAGTTTAGTCCCAATTTTGTGGATTTGGTTGTAAAAGTTGAAAATATTTAGCTCGTTCATACAAAAATATACAGCTAGATTTCTTTTTACAAGTAGTTGTCAAAATGTCTTTACAGGGAATTAACTAATTACATGTAATGAAAATACTTGACCACATATTTTGAGCGACAGTTGTTGTTTGATTGTGCTCTTTTTTCTGCTCCTTTCATTCATTCTTTGTGTAACAGTATGTCACTGATAATGTATTTTATATGTTTTATAAATAAAATAAATAAAATAAATAAAATAAATAAAATAAATAAAATAAATAAAATAAATAAAATAAATAAAATAAATAAAATAAATAAAATAAAATAAATAAATTAAATAAATTAAATAAATTAAATAAATTAAACATTCAATAAATAATAAATAGATAATAAAAAAAACAAAGGGAAATTAATAAAAAATAAAAAAGTTTTATTTTTTAAAAGATAACATAAAACAATGTATAACTTTCCTGAAATTAACCTGAGGTCCTTGATCACTCAATTTAGACTTCAAAGTGAGTAAGATTCAGTCAAAGCAATAGGAACAATAGAAAACACCACTCTTACTAATGTACAACAAAAGGTGAAACAATAAAGCTGTTTTTAACCCCACGTTTTCACACTACTCTATAATTATGTTTATAATAAGTATTCCAAGTACTCTGATTGGACCGTGAACAGGTGCTCAGTATTACGTAACTAAACTAATTCCTCATCTGCACACACTCAGATCCAAGAACTTTCCCCATAATCCCGGGACGTGTTTGGGTAAAAGCCCCTTGCTGCTTCTCGACAATAATTTCCGCCTTTGTTCAACGTCAGCTCGTCTCAGTGCGGCCGTTCTTACACGAGTCCGGTCTGATGGGTCCGTGCGACGTGTCCAGCAGCAGCAACAGCAGCAGCAGCAGCAGTAGATCTGGTCCGGGCCCCGAGGGGGAGGGGAGCCAGTGCGTGAATGGGCTCTTTGTGATCGAACTCTTGTTTATTTTCATGGCGCTTGAAGTCTTCAGGAGCCGCGTTAGGTCTGTCCGTCTGCGTCCCCAATGACCGACGAGCAACCCACGAAACAAGACGTGTAAAAGCTCAGCAAAGTGGACTCAATCGCTCTTTCTGTGGGGACTTTTCGAAAAGATATGACACTTATGTAACTTGCCAATATCACGTAGGATACTGTGTACGCACGAGATTGTTATGGTCCCACTAAAGGGTTCTAATATGTACAAAATGCAACACAATCAATATTATTATGCGATACGTAACAAAGGAAATCTAGCAAACACTGGCTCGCTCTTCATGATCTGATTACTGGAGTTATCAGATTATTGAAATGCCATGTAAACGGTAACATCTGATAAGAGTAATCTGATTTCTTTGTGGTTGTTCACACCTGCGCAGATTTTGACAAGGAAAAAGGAGCAAAAGAAAGTGCAAACTAATGTGGCGAAGGAGATACAAATACAACCGAAATCAGAATCAATCAGATCTATTTATTGTGTTATCTGATTATTCTAGTTATGTTATGTAGCCAGTGATGGAAAGTTTCAGACTCAAGTTCAAATGTGATGAGAGATTTGTCTCAGCAGGTACAGTACATAACTTTGTAGTTTCTTTGAAAGATTTTAAAATACGAAAAAAAATCAAATGCTATACATTTATATGCGTAAATGTTTTTGTGATTTGTGTGCACCTTACACTGCTATATAGAAAAAATGTGTTTAAAACACAAAATAAAGAATGAGTAGCAAAAATAGCAAAATAAGTGCTGAATAATGGCGTTTAAGTTGTGGTAGTAGTATCAGTAGTAGTAGTAGTAGTAGTATCAGTAGCAGCAGTAATATCAGTAGCAGTAGTAGTATCAGTAGGAGTTATAGGGGTTGTCGCAGTAGTAATAGCAGTAGTAGTGCAGTAGTAGCAGCAACAGTAGTGGTAGTAGCAGTAGCAGCAGCAGTAGTAATAGTAGTATTAATAGGATAGTAGTAATAGTATCAGCAGTATTAGTAGGGTAGTAGTATCAGCAGCAGCAGTGATAGTATCAGCAGCAGCAGCAGCAGCAGCAGCAGCAATAGGAGTTATAGGAGTTGTTGCAGTAGTAATAGCAGTATTAGTAGTGTAGTAATAGCAGTATTAGTAGGGTAGTAGTAATAGTAGTAATAGTAGTATCAGCAGCAGCAGTAATAGTATCAGCAGCAGCAGCAGCAGCAGCAGCAGCAGCAGCAGCAGCAGCAGCAGCAATAGGAGTTCTAGGAGTTGTTGCAGTAGTAATAGCAGTATTAGTAGTGTAGTAATAGCAGTATTAGTAGGGTAGTAGTAATAGTAGTATCAGCAGCAGCAGTAATAGTATCAGCAGCAGCAGCAGCAGCAGCAGCAGCAGCAGCAATAGGAGTTCTAGGAGTTGTTGCAGTAGTAATAGCAGTATTAGTAGTGTAGTAATAGCAGTATTAGTAGGGTAGTAGTAATACTAGTAATAGTAGCAGCAGCAGCAGCAGCAGCAGCAGTAATAATAACTTATTATTGACTCTGTTAATTGTCTTAATTGTCTGGTTTAGCACTTGAGTTCCTTTGTCCTCCTCCAGCTCTTTATGCAGAACCATAAACCGCACACGCCAGCGTCCGACCCACAATGCACCGCTTTATGGCGGTTTGTTGACGACTACATCACTCGGAGGGGATTTTAGGCGGTCAGTTTGTAGTGAGCGGGCGGGACACTGGGCGGGACACTGGGCTCTCTGTTCCCCTCCGCTCCAGCTGCTATTCACACGTGTGTAATGGGATTAGCACAAACCCAGCAGCGAGAGGACTGGATGAGGCCGGCGTGGAGGGACAGCGCCAGGACGTGGGCCGCCATCTTTGCTCCAGAGGCTTGTGTTGGGGGTCATGGGGACGTTACACACTCATTTAAAGCTCCGTATCGCTCCAGTAAAATAAAACAAAACTGAGCCGTCTTTGTGTGTTTTATATTTAATAATCATCACGAGGACGTTTGGCAGTAGCGATCGAGCGATTTCCCCCGAGGCCCAGAGTCGTCAAAAGAGGCTCCGGTCATTCAGACGCGAACAAGAGCCAGCTTTATTTACGACGTACCAAAACATTTTTATCTTTGATCACGAATCATTTTTCATTTGGGTTTTTTCCCCCCTCCCACTTCTGTTGTTTAAAAATATGTGAATATGTACATAATATTGTCATATTTCCTTTGGCACAAACTTTAAATCAGTCAAAACTAATTTTAAAGATTTTTTATTTAATCCATTTTATTTATACATTTATTGATGTATTTATTGTATGTATTGTATTTTACTTATTGTATTGTATGATTGTATTTTACTTAATGTATTGATTTGATTGTATTTTACTTATTGTATTGATTTAATTTATTTTACTTATTGTATTGTATTGATTGTATTTTACTTATTGTATTGATATGATTGTATTTTACTTATTGTATTGATTTTACTATAGCTATTTATCTGTTTATCTATTTATTTATAACTACTGTAACTAAATCAATGCAAACAGATCAGTTTATTGCTTTACTGTGGAACATTCAAGGCAAACCATCGCTATGGAGACAAGCAGGGGGCGTGTCATTCCGTCTGACGAACAGAGTTTAGGATGTTTACTACCGTGATGTGAAGTAATGAATCATCCATCCATCCATTTTCTACCACTTGTTCCCTTTCGGGGTCGCGGGTGACTGGAGCCTATCCCAGTGACTTCGGGCCTTAGGCCAAGTAATGAATCATGTAAAAAGAATTATATACATACACACACCTGAAAATAATATAATCCATACTGTACTACAAAATGTCACTGGAGAAATTCAGTGATAAATACGCAATAAATATGCTTTAATTAGCCTTAAAAAACAAAAAAAACTACTCAATTGACATCCTAAATCTAACTGCTAAACTCATCTTTATTGTTACTTATCCTGAACCTTGAAGTGTGTCTCTTATGGTAGATTAATTTAGTCATTATACATGAAAAGGCGCTCTTGTTTACATGTGTTCCCCATAGGCCACTTGTACTTATCATAATTGGAATGGAACAGTTCTTCTTCTCGATTGTAAAAAGAGCGATCAGTCGTGCGGTGACAAACGCTGTACTTATGAAAACGTGTGCGAGGGACTGTTTACTCCGTCTGCAGGATCAGGAAATACTACAGTGAGACATGTGAAGGAGGAATGCAGGACGCTCCAGATAATGTGAGAACTCTGCTCTTGTCCCGACACGAGTCTGTCTGTGACGCACCAACTCACAGTCTGCAGGAGAAAAATGTGTTTACCAAAGGTACCACCACTACTACTATTACTACTGCTACTATTACTACTGCTACTATTACTACTACTACTATTACTACTGCTACTATTACTACTGCTACTATTACTACTACTACTATTACTACAGCTACTATTACTACTGCTACTATTACTACTGCTACTATTACTACTGCTACTATTACTACTACTACTATTACTACTGCTACTATTACTACTGCTACTATTACTACTACTACTATTACTACAGCTACTATTACTACTGCTACTATTACTACTGCTACTATTACTACTACTACTATTACTACTGCTACTATTACTACCACAACTACTACGACTACTACCACTACTACTACTATTACTACTGCTACTATTACTACCACAACTACTACGACTACTACCACCACCACTACTATTACTACCACTACTATTACTACTGCTACTATTACTACTGCTACTATTACTACTACTACTACTATTACTACTGCTACTATTACTACTACTACTATTACTACTGCTACTATTACTACTGCTACTATTACTACTGCTACTATTACTACTACTACTATTACTACTGCTACTATTACTACTGCTACTATTACTACTACTACTATTACTACTGCTACTATTACTACCACAACTACTACGACTACTACCACTACTACTACTATTACTACTGCTACTATTACTACTGCTACTATTACTACTGCTACTATTACTACCACAACTACTACGACTACTACCACCACCACTACTATTACTACTACTACTATTACTACTGCTACTATTACTACTGCTACTATTACTACTGCTACTATTACTACTACTACTATTACTACTGCTACTATTACTACCACAACTACTACGACTACTACCACTACTACTACTATTACTACTGCTACTATTACTACCACAACTACTACGACTACTACCACCACTACTACTATTACTACTGCTACTATTACTATTACTACTACTATTACTACTGCTACTACTACTACTATTACTACTGCTACTATTACTACTGCTACTATTACTACTGCTACTATTACTACCACAACTACTACTATTACTACCACAACTACTACGACTACTACCACTACTACTACTATTACTACTGCTACTATTACTACCACAACTACTACGACTACTACCACCACCACTACTATTACTACTACTACTATTACTACTGCTACTATTACTACTGCTACTATTACTACTGCTACTATTACTACTACTACTATTACTACTGCTACTATTACTACCACAACTACTACGACTACTACCACTACTACTACGACTACTACCACTACTACTACTATTACTACTGCTACTATTACTACCACAACTACTACGACTACTACCACCACCACTACTATTACTACTGCTACTATTACTACTGCTACTATTACTACTGCTACTATTACTACCACAACTACTACGACTACTACCACTACTACTACTATTACTACTGCTACTATTACTACTGCTACTATTACTACTGCTACTATTACTACCACAACTACTACGACTACTACCACCACCACTACTATTACTACTGCTACTATTACTACTGCTACTATTACTACTGCTACTATTACTACTGCTACTATTACTACCACAACTACTACGACTACTACCACTACTACTTCTATTACTACTGCTACTATTACTACTGCTACTATTACTACTGCTACTATTACTACCACAACTACTACGACTACTACCACCACCACTACTATTACTACTACTACTATTACTACTGCTACTATTACTACTGCTACTATTACTACTGCTACTATTACTACCACAACTACTACGACTACTACCACCACTACTACTATTACTACTGCTACTATTACTACTGCTACTATTACTACTGCTACTATTACTACTACTACTATTACTACTGCTACTATTACTACCACAACTACTACGACTATTACCACTACTACTACTATTACTACTGCTACTATTACTACTGCTACTATTACTACTGCTACTATTACTACTGCTACTATTACTACCACAACTACTACGACTACTACCACCACCACTACTATTACTACTACTACTATTACTACTGCTACTATTACTACTGCAACTATTACTACTGCTACTATTACTACTACTACTATTACTACTGCTACTATTACTACCACAACTACTACGACTACTACCACCACTACTACTATTACTACTACTACTATTACTACTGCTACTATTACTACTGCTACTATTACTACTGCTACTATTACTACTGCTACTATTACTACTACTACTATTACTACTGCTACTATTACTACCACAACTACTACGACTATTACCACTACTACTACTATTACTACTGCTACTATTACTACTGCTACTATTACTACTGCTACTATTACTACTGCTACTATTACTACCACAACTACTACGACTACTACCACCACCACTACTATTACTACTACTACTATTACTACTGCTACTATTACTACTGCAACTATTACTACTGCTACTATTACTACTACTACTATTACTACTGCTACTATTACTACCACAACTACTACGACTACTACCACCACTACTACTATTACTACTACTACTATTACTACTGCTACTATTACTACTACTACTATTACTACCACAACCACAACTACCACAACCACAACAGCAAAAAATGCATTAAAAACAAATTAAGACATAAAAGAGAAGAGTGCAGATAAAATAATTTCAGTCTTTTGTATAGCTAAACAAAAAAGTTTTAGCCTAGATTTGAACATTTTCAGAGTAGAACCTGTCTCACATCTTCAGATTTTAGCTGCATAAAACTGAAACACAGATTCCCCATGTTTTGTCCTGACTCTGGCACCAGCAGGAGGCCGGTCCATGTTTAGTCCTGACTCTGGCACCAGCAGGAGGCCGGTCCATGTTTAGTCCTGACTCTGGCACCAGCAGGAGGCCGCTCCATGTTTAGTCCTGACCCTGGCACCAGCAGGAGGCCGGTCCATGTTTAGTCCTGACTCTGGGCACCAGCAGGAGGCCGGTCCATGTTTAGTCCTGACTCTGGCACCAGCAGGAGGCCGGTCCATGTTTAGTCCTGACTCTGGCACCAGCAGGAGGCCGGTCCATGTTTAGTCCTGACTCTGGCACCAGCAGGAGGCCGCTCCATGTTTAGTCCTGACCCTGGCACCAGCAGGAGGCCGCTCCATGTTTAGTCCTGACTCTGGCACCAGCAGGAGGCCGGTCCATGTTTAGTCCTGACCCTGGCACCAGCAGGAGGCCGCTCCATGTTTAGTCCTGACTCTGGCACCAGCAGGAGGCCGGTCCATGTTTAGTCCTGACTCTGGCACCAGCAGGAGGCCGGTCCATGTTTAGTCCTGACTCTGGGCACCAGCAGGAGGCCGGTCCATGTTTAGTCCTGACTCTGGCACCAGCAGGAGGCCGGTCCATGTTTAGTCCTGACTCTGGCACCAGCAGGAGGCCGGTCCATGTTTAGTCCTGACTCTGGCACCAGCAGGAGGCCGCTCCATGTTTAGTCCTGACCCTGGCACCAGCAGGAGGCCGGTCCATGTTTAGTCCTGACTCTGGGCACCAGCAGGAGGCCGGTCCATGTTTAGTCCTGACTCTGGCACCAGCAGGAGGCCGGTCCATGTTTAGTCCTGACTCTGGCACCAGCAGGAGGCCGGTCCATGTTTAGTCCTGACTCTGGCACCAGCAGGAGGCCGCTCCATGTTTAGTCCTGACCCTGGCACCAGCAGGAGGCCGCTCCATGTTTAGTCCTGACTCTGGCACCAGCAGGAGGCCGGTCCATGTTTAGTCCTGACCCTGGCACCAGCAGGAGGCCGCTCCATGTTTAGTCCTGACTCTGGCACCAGCAGGAGGCCGGTCCATGTTTAGTCCTGACTCTGGCACCAGCAGGAGGCCGGTCCATGTTTAGTCCTGACTCTGGGCACCAGCAGGAGGCCGGTCCATGTTTAGTCCTGACTCTGGCACCAGCAGGAGGCCGGTCCATGTTTAGTCCTGACTCTGGCACCAGCAGGAGGCCGGTCCATGTTTAGTCCTGACTCTGGCACCAGCAGGAGGCCGGTCCATGTTTAGTCCTGACCCTGGCACCAGCAGGAGGCCGCTCCATGTTTAGTCCTGACTCTGGCACCAGCAGGAGGCCGGTCCATGTTTAGTCCTGACCCTGGCACCAGCAGGAGGCCGCTCCATGTTTAGTCCTGACTCTGGCACCAGCAGGAGGCCGGTCCATGTTTAGTCCTGACCCTGGCACCAGCAGGAGGCCGCTCCATGTTTAGTCCTGACTCTGGCACCAGCAGGAGGCCGGTCCATGTTTAGTTCTGACCCTGGCACCAGCAGGAGGCCGGTCCCTGAGGTTCTCAGAGTCCGAGATGGTTCTTGTACACAAGCCGAGCTGCTTTAAAGTCTCTTCTCTGAGCCACAGGGGCCAGTGCAGAGACCTGAGAACAGGACTAATGTGATCATACTTCCTGGTTCTAGTCAGGACCCGAGCAGCAGCGTTCTGGATGTACTGCAGCTGTTTTACAGCTCGTTTGGAGAGACCAGTGAGCAGGCCGTTACAGTAGTCTAATCTACTGGAGACAAACGCATGGATAAGTCTCTCCAAATCTGGTTTAGACACTATATTTTTGATTTTGGCAATGTTTTTTAGATGGTAAAAAGCTGCTGATGTTATTGATTTGATGTGGCTGTTAAAGTTCAAGTCTGAGTCCATTATTAGAGTGAGACTCTGGAGGTGACGCTAACACTTTCTCTTTGTTTCCTTGGCCAAAGACGGTTATTTCAGTCTTGTCTGAGTTCAGCTGGAGAAAGTTGTTTTGCATCCACACACTGATCTGTTGGATGCAGTGACAGAGTGAATCCACTGGTCCAGATTCACCTGCCGACAGTGAAACATAGATCTGCCTCGTCTACATCATTCAAAAATCAAGCTTGTATTTTATTGATTCATGTACGTTTGAGTTAATCCTTATTTGTCCTGCAACTGAGGCTCGAGTGTTTATAAAATGTCTGTTTTCACTTACCCCTTATCTCCGCCCACATCCCTGTACTCCTTTCGATTATTTGAAAAATGAAGGCAATCATACACATATGTACGGTAATAGAAAAAAAGAGAAAAGTTCAGTAATCGTTCTTCAAAAATAAAAACTTGCTCTGCTCATCAAGGTGAAACGTCGCGACGAAGAGGCGGGGCTTATCAGTTCTGCAGTTTTGCACAGGAAGTCAATGCGCACGTTTTCCTTTTGCAAAGTCGTCTTGGATCAATATTGCGGTTTATGCAAAGAACAACGTGTAAACATCGACTTACAGTACGTTTAATTCTAGGCGCAAGAAAAAAAACATAACACGTCTCCTTTAAAAAAAAAAAAACGACAACGTCTCCTTGACCCAGCAGCAACTTTAAAGTCCAACAAGCGGAACAAAAGAAATGACCCAGTTGTGCTGCTGCGTGCCAAGTCTGGAGCAGCTTTGGGAGAGCTGAGAGGAGAGCAGGAGCGGGAAGGAGGGAGCTGGCAGGACGTCCCGCGCTAAAGAGGGGTAAGGATGGGGCTACAGCGAGGGTAAAAAGGGGTACAGAGGGGGTAAAAGAGGGAGCTATGTTAGTCCAAAAGCAGCCTGTGTGGACGTGTCTGCGATCTGCGGAGGAGCCTTCTCTTCCTGTTCTTCTTGGCACGGCTGCGTTTCCTTTTCTGTCAGACGGATTAAACACTCTGGGTCAGTTGCACATACTAGGCCCTGTCCTTCTGTGCACCAGGACCCCAACACCAGGGCCCCGAACACCAGGACCCGAACACCAGGACCCGAACACCAGGGCCCCGAACACCAGGGCCGGAACACCAGGGCCGGAACACCAGGGCCGGAACACCAGGACCCGAACACCAGGGCCGGAACACCAGGGCCCCGAACACCAGGGCCCTGAACACCAGGGCCGGAACTCCAGGGCCGGAACACCAGGGCCGGAACACCAGGACCCGAACACCAGGGCCGGAACACCAGGGCCCCGAACACCAGGGCCGGAACACCAGGACCCGAACACCAGGGCCGGAACACCAGGGCCGGAACACCAGGGCCGGAACACCAGGGCCCCGAACACCAGGGCCGGAACACCAGGACCCGAACACCAGGGCCGGAACACCAGGACCCCGAACACCAGGACCCGAACACCAGGGCCGGAACACCAGGGCCGGAACACCAGGGCCGGAACACCAGGGCCGGAACACCAGGACCCGAACACCAGGGCCGGAACACCAGGGCCCCGAACACCAGGGCCGGAACACCAGGGCCGGAACACCAGGACCCGAACACCAGGGCCGGAACACCAGGGCCGGAACACCAGGGCCGGAACACCAGGACCCGAACACCAGGGCCGGAACACCAGGGCCCCGAACACCAGGGCCGGAACACCAGGGCCCCGAACACCAGGGCCGGAACACCAGGGCCCCGAACACCAGGGCCGGAACACCAGGGCCGGAACACCAGGGCCGGAACACCAGGGCCGGAACACCAGGGCCCCGAACACCAGGGCCGGAACACCAGGGCCCCGAACACCAGGGCCGGAACACCAGGACCACACCGCTCACTCACGCCTCAAGAATAAAGCGGTTTTCGTATTTTTGAATAATTACGACTAGGTTTGGTGGTGTAGAACCTGTGCTGAATACATGTCACGGTTTTGCACATCAGTCGAGTTGCTGTTTGTGAAGACAATTTGAAAAATAAAGGTTACAGGAAGTTAGAGTCACAAAACAGTAATTCATAATCACTGAGCAAAAAGTGGAGTTCCATCCAAAATACAAGGGACAATTTACACTCGCGTTTTGCTGACAATTTAAACATCTTTCATCAAAATAAAAGGCGTTATCAGGTATAATTTGTCAATTCATAACATAATTTAAGTTGATGTTTATGATGGAATAAATAAATGAAAAATAAATGTGTTTGTCAAACTGCAGTTCAAGTACCACTGATAATACAGCCATGTCTTTTATAGTGGTCATTAAGGTGCTTTTTACAGTTAAATAAATACATAAAATCAATAAATCAATAACTCTGATCAATATTGACTCCATTCTATTGCCGTAACCCTGGTTCAGATCTGGTTGAGTTCCAGTTTAGATCTGGCTCAGTCCTGGTTTGAACCCGGCCGGCGATTCCCAAAGTCGGGACGTGACGAGTTTGGGGTCGCGAGAGGACAAAATGATGAGGTGGAAGATGTTTTCCATGTTTGACACTCTGTAAAATGTCCCCCGATTCAAAGCGAAGCTGTTTCTGAACCTTCTGGAGAACAAACAAACGTCTGGGCTCTTTGAGAAGCCGAGACGCTGCCGTTTTGGCCCCTGACATGTCATTTACTGCAAGAAAGATCTGAATTTTAAGAAGTTAATATACGTTTAATTGAAAACATTATATTTTAGTGATAAATAACACAATAAACCACTAAAATAAACGCAATTAAACCTTTCTATGAATGTTTTTTGAATCCCCTTTAGCAGCAGTGGTCTCCCCAGGAGGTTCGCATGGTTATTTTAAGGGTCCCAGTTTGAAAAGTTTGGATTTAGATCAAGTGCGGGGCTATTTCAGATGGATTCATTTCTTTTAAATGCTTGAGGAAATCATCAGTCTAGAGTTTGGGGTTGATTCAGTCGTATTTCTTCCAGTGAAGCACGTAAAAAAAACGATAAATATAAAGAACGTACTGTACGAGACGCAGAAGGATCGTCGCACATTTTCCAAGATCTCTTTTTTTCACTCTTTATGGAAACCTTGCCGTCGGCCGCGTCGTATTTCTCACATTCCCACAGCCGCCCGTGACATCCTTACACCCTCACTTCCTCCGTCCTCGTTTCCTTCCCTCCTCGACCGTCTGACGGGGAACATCTGCCTCGGGCCTCGGTCTCCCCCGTTTGTTTGAATCCAACGTAAATACGAGCGGCGGAATGTATAGTCTACTGTCGTTTTCTCAAGTCTGCGGGACAAAAGCGCCGAGTTCGAGAGGATCGAAAAGGACTCATATCTGCAGATGGTGACGGATGAAGCGCTGCAGATGGGATCGTGCGCGTTCGGTGGTGAGGTTTGATAAATGTACGCTAGGTGCCGGCGGACGGTAAAAGCGCACTTGGGCTTTTACGAGGAGTCAAACCAAAATGGACACGATGTTTACGCACATCTGCGACGATCTCATCTGCTCGGGGTTTTCAAACACAAGTCCCACTGACATAAAGCACTGTTCCTTCATCAAAAACATACCTGGAGTTCATTCACACTTTCTGTTTACGAGCTCGTCTTCTCTGCTCCTTTTCTGAGCCTCACAAAAACACTCACACAAATTTCAGTGACACTTTATAATAACTGCACTTACTCCAGCCTTAGTAAAGCAAGAACAAAGACTTAATTCATCATGCAGTTAAGGATGATTCAGGATTAGTAAATATGTAAATCACACTCTAATCCTAATAGAATAACTAAAACACAGTGAACACTATCATATTTAAGATTTTATCATCAAACGTTGCCTATTTTTTCCCAGGTTTGACCATTTTTGTGAAGTTTATAACGTGACTTCCTGGTTGGACGTGAGCAGCGTTAAGTAATCATGATTTGACGAATAATGTTACCTGAGAACGCGTTTATTTTGTCAGAGGATTTTTTCTAACGGTCAGAAAATGTGTCCGTTAAATAGAAATTCGTAGGTCTACTGCACTTTTTAAATCATCACCACGCTTAGTCTGAGCACGTCTACTGTTAAATCATTACAACTGCGTTCAGCTCACGAGCTAGTTTTTTCATCCCTCTCCCCTTTGCGATTCCCTCCGCTGCCAGTAGATGGAGTGCTGACACAAATCCTCACGAGAAAACCTCATGTTAGTAGTTATATATGCAGTCAGTAGATACGTTTTTGAGTTCTAAAACACGAGATGCCAAGGCAGAATCCTCCAGCGCGCATTTAAAGGCCAACAACACAAACGATATGCATAATATGTGCCCTTGAGCTCGTTTTAAGTCATTTTCCACGGCTGATGTGCTTGATATTCCGGTCTCCAGTCACTATTACATTACTCAACAGATATAAGTGGGTTAAAAGGTCTAATAAGCCTGTCTGGGTGTTTAGGCGGGCCCGGCAGCCTCTCTGTAGCCCGGAGTATGGAAAGTGTTAGCAGCTCAGAGCGCTCGTCCTGTAATTTGTCTAATTCGTCTCAGATTCGCAGACGGGACGCTGGAAAGCACCCTCCGCGAGTCCCGCCGGGTTACGCTCGACCCGGTGTGTCATCGTGAGTGCGTCTGCGGCGGTTGCCCACCCCCCCCTCGCCACGCCGCGTTTCGGTGAGGCCGGGGTCTGCGGTCCCCATCGAGTGGGGGGCTACGGAGTCGTGCACTGCAAAAGCTCAACGTCAGATCGGTTAAAATGGCGTCGCTGCTGGAGTCGTTTGGGACCGGTTCGTTTAAAGAGTTTAGTTTCACTGGTTCTCAGACTTTGCACATCAGGACCGCCACGCCCAGACTGGGACTAGATCTGGACCAAACCAGGTCTAAAACTGGACTAAAACTAGACTAAATCATAAAAGAAACTGGATGTAAACTATGCATAAACAAACAAACTTTAAGATACAGTCCAACTCCATAAAATAAAGACATGTACCGCAGTTTGAGCTTTTTTTGTTGTAATTTCTACCTGGTTTAAATATAATTTCTTTACATCAATATCAAATTATGTGTCAGAGCGGTATGCACTTTTCTGGTATTGCCTGCCACCCGTTTCCATGGAGATGTTACCGCTCTGTTCCGCAGTGTGGCGTTAAATGTACAGGTCTGTCAGAATGCACGTTTTCCTGTAAATGGCAATTGAATAAATAACTGCACGCTCCATTTAATGCCATGCGGTGGAACATTCCAGGTAAAGCTAAAAGTATCTCCATGGAAACAAGCGGATGGTTCACCCACACCAGAAAAGTGACATACTACCTTTACCTTTAAAGTGAGAAATGATTAAAAAAAGATAAGTTTACATGTGAAAAATAAGGAATATCTTGGAACCAGTTAGAAATACTTCGAAACAAGTTACTCCATCCACGGGTTGAGTGATGGAAACACTGTTGCCATGGCAATTAACAATTCAAAACACAGCGTTACATCCTTTGAAGGGGGCAAAAGTCCTCATAATATCACCACCTACAAACAGGAGAAACTACATAAATACATACATAAAGTATTCACATAAAGGTATTAAATAGTTTGTGCTAACTCACTGTATATTATTTTTTGCAGTGTACCCTCGCCCCTCTCGTAAACTATCAAATATCATGTGGGGAGACTTTGGGTGGCTCGACGCTGGGTGCGGTGATGGCTTTGGACAGGCACCGCGTTGGTTCGATTCAACTTGGCCGACGCCGTGTTTTCGTGGGCTCCTCCGGTCGTGGGCGGTGGGCGACTTGGCACTTTGCGTTGGCCTTTAGCGCAAGAAAACGAAAAAATACTACAGTTCTACAGCAGTGGCACCAGACACCACACACACACACGCACACACGCACACGGCGAAGGTCCTGGGACGCACACACAGCCGACCGCACGCTGCCGGGACACCCAACAACACAAGTGGTTTACTTTAGAGACGGTTTGCATCAGTGTGGTAGCCGGGGGCGACCAGTCTGGGTGCAGAGCAGCAGAGGGAGACGTCACTCAGGTTTAAGGGGCGATAATAAAGAGTTCAGAAGAGAGTTCAAACAGGGCCACACAGCGAGAGAGAGATTATTATTATTGATGTTTTTATTGTTATTATATTGTTATTATTGTTCTTGTCATTATATTATCATTGTTATTATTGTTATTATTATTATTTATGTTTTTATTATTATTATTATATTGTTATCATTGTTGGTATTATTATTATTGATGTTTTTATTATTATTATATTGTTATTATTGTTCTTGTCATTATATTATCATTGTTATTATTGTTATTATTATTATTTATGTTTTTATTATTATTATTATATTGTTATCATTGTTGGTATTATTATTATTGATGTTTTTATTATTATTATATTGTCGTCGTTGTGTTGGTAAACAAAGGCCTGCATTCCAGAGTTAGCGCTGATGAAGTTTTAATGAGAGCGTGAGCATTACAGCGATGACAATCCAGGGCCGTTTGGCCGCTGAAACATCTCGACCGCACGTGAGCAACACCAGAGCCTCATTACAAGACGTTTCACCGCGTGGAAGGGTTTCGTGTAGATTGTGACCGTTAGCGATTAGCGCAGAAATGAGCAAAATACCCAACATTGTAATAAACATTTCTCAAATATGATGTTGTTCTGGATAAAAATGCACCAAAACACAGCCACAGCCACAACAGTTTGACCGAAACTATGGTAACAATGGCAACACAAATCCTGCAGCGATAAGTGAACTTCAGAAAGAGAGGGAGACGCTAGATATTGATAGTTATTTCTCGTTGGTAAAAGTAATGAACATATAAAACCAACAAACAAGTACTTTAGGGTTTAATTAAAATGAATGGGACAGAATGTTTACCTAAGTACAGGCAGCTGAACACATCACTCTAGAAAAGGTCTAACCAAGGGGTGCTCAAAGTGGGGCCTGCGGGCTAAACTCGGCCCTCCAGGGAGTCTAATTTGGCCCCAAATGAGTATCTATTTAATTACATTTTGTGTTGAAAATACTTTGAGTTGCAAAGGAGATAAAACTGAGTCTATTCCAGAGAAAACATGTTTAATAAAAGACAATTAATCAATATCTCTAAACACACAGTTTGGTTTGGCCCTCGACACACAGTCATTTTGGCCCCGCCGGGTCTATCCACCACAGACGTCCCGTACATGTACTTCCCTTAAGGCTGCGTCCTGCTCATTCAAAAGGTTTTAATTGTATTTACTCATTTATCTACTTCTTTATGTATTTAAAGAAGTGCCGCGGGGCCGTTACAGTCGGTTTGGACTGTTTCTCTCCGGCAGCTAATATAAATCTCACCTGTGTGAAGTGATCTGAGGCGAGCCGCAGCCCCACACGTTTGCACACACAGGATTTGACTAAACACAAAGGGGATAAAACAGCCCAGTCACAGATCCGAGCATCGCTTTAAATGAATTCAAAGCAACCGGAGCGACGGGACACGAGAGCCGGAGTCGCCCACAGACAGTTGAATATTTACATGTACAATCAAGCACAACAAGCAACTGCAAGTCCATTCAGTGAGCGGTACAATAGCACTGTAGCGTGTAGAAGTACTACAGCGGGATTACTATTGCGACAACAACGTCATCAGCAGAGGAAAACTAACCGGTCTCGCCATGAAAACAAGCAGGTGACGTCATCAAATCAGAATGTACAGTTTCAAGATCATTTTGAGCAAAAAACAAAATATAACTGTTAAAAGAAACTTTCTGGGTAAAGCGATGGCATTTCCATGGAGACGAGCAGGCGACAGACAGTACACTAGAAAAAGATACACATTGCACCTTTAAGAATGCAATTTAAATACCAAATACAAAGTCACCACACAACAGGTAAATCCTCCTCATCAGAACCAGAGTCGCAGTTCTGCAGTGATCTGTCTCCATCTAGTGGTGATCAGGTGAAATATCAACAGCAGTGATAAATTGGACTATTATTAAATCAACCCACGTATTTAAATGCTCACCAAAGGACTTTAACTATAATACTATTTTACAATGTATCTGATTATAGTGCAGTCAGTGGTAGATACTGGAGTACATTTGGACTGGGCTCATGAGCTGTGTGAATAAAATGGTCAATGGTTTCTGAATCGCTCCCATTACACTTTTAAATAAAAAACATTTATCATTTCAGAAACATACTGTGGTTGATCGTGACTTAGCAACATAAATGTCGTGGCTAAATTAGGGATAATATATTTAGATGGATCTTCCACATTAATCCCGATTTATGGGTTAAATTAATAGTTATTTACTTATTAGTTTCCAACACCACCAGCCTGGATTGGTGCAGGGCCACACACACAGGAGACTCAGATATGGGAAAAGCTTAGATTGCACATTCTTCTGTTGTAAAATGACATCTGTTTTATACATCACTTATTGTGGTATTGTTATGTCAGTGATATTATTGGTGTATATGAGACAGTGCATGTGAATGATCTGACCAAAAAAGTAGTCCCACACTCTAATAATTAGTTGGATCTACTTGAGTTTTGATTACGTAAACATTCTTTGTTCCAACGAGCTTCTGTAAGAACGTGCTCCAATGTTCCATCCAGTCTTTTACCTCCAGCTCGTCACAAACGCTCTCCCTGGGGCTCAGAGCTGTAGTACATTAGTTTCTGCTTTGACCCTCATCAAACACACTGACGTCTTCTCCATGACCACGGGATTCGTCTTCCCACTCGGTCGTTTCAGAAATGAGAAGCCGCTCACCGCTCACCGCATGCAGCACTTATCCAGCAGGAGGCTTGTAACCACCGCATTTACTTGTATTATTGTGTGTCGTATTGAATCCTCAGGGGCCCCGGTGACCCCCAGCTCCACAACGCAAACAGGTGAGGTAAGGGTGCGGGGACCCTCTGGTTTCACGGCGGTCTCCCGAGTGTCCGTCCACACGTGCAGATCAGAGGAGGACATCTGGACGGCGCGAGGAGCCGGACAGTGGCCTCATTCAGGACCGACACGAGCGGCCCCGTGTGTTTGCGGCTCCCGCGGGCCCTGCGGCTTCACCCACCGCGCGCCGTTTCCCAGAAGGCCGAGCGGCTCTGACGGGAAACGCTCCCAGGGCCCACCCAACGAGGGCCCTCCCGACGAGGGCCCTCCCGACGAACCCGAGGCTATAACGAGACACGGGAGCGGGAGAAAAGATGACGGGACGAGTCTGAAAGGCTGAAGAGTTTGTGACATTTTCTTTATCTAACGTCAGATGTTTACGGGAAAGTTCAGGGACAGAAGTAAACAGATTATAACTAACACTCGTATAGAAAAGCTCTTATACTTATGACAATAACAATAGTAACACTCTTATTACTTATTATTATCAGTAACTCTACTTTATTTAGAAAAATAACAAACCCTCCCCCTCTCTCCTCCTCCTCTCCCCCCTCCCTCCCCCTCTCCTCCTCCTCTCCCCCTCCCTCCTCCTCTCTCCCCCCCTCTCCCCCTCCATTCTCCCCCCCTCTCCTCCTCTCTCCCCCCTCTCCCCTCCTCCTCTCTCCCCCCTCTCTCCTCCTCCTCCTCTCCCCCTCCCTCCCCCTCTCCTCCTCCTCTCCCCCTCCCTCCTCCTCTCTCCCCCTCTCCTCCTCCTCTCCCCCCTCTCCCCCTCCATTCTCCCCCCCTCTCCTCCTCCTCTCCCCCCTCTCCCCCTCCATCCTCCTCTCTCCCCCCTCTCCCCTCCTCCTCTCTCCCCCTCTCCCCCCTCTCTCCTCCTCCTCTCTCCTCCTCCTCTCCCCCCTCCCTCCCCCTCTCCTCCTCCTCTCCCCCTCCCTCCTCCTCTCTCCCCCTCTCTTCCTCCTCTCCCCCCTCTCTCCTCCTCCTCCTCCTCCTCTCCCCCCTCCCTCCCCCTCTCCTCCTCCCCCTCTCCTCCTCCTCTCCCCCTCCCTCCTCCTCTCTCCCCCTCTCTCCTCCTCCCCCCCTCCCTCCCCCTCTCCACCTCCTCCTCTCCCCCCTCCTTCCTCCTCTCTCCCCGTCTCTCCTCCTCTCTCCCCCTCTCTCCTCCTCTCTCCCCCTCTCTCCTCCTCTCCCCCCTCTCCCCCTCCATCCTCCTCTCTCCCCCCTCTCCCCTCCTCCTCTCTCCCCCTCTCCCCCCTCTCTCCTCCTCCTCTCTCCTCCTCCTCTCCCCCCTCCCTCCCCCTCTCCTCCTCCTCTCCCCCTCCCTCCTCCTCTCTCCCCCTCTCTTCCTCCTCTCCCCCCTCTCTCCTCCTCCTCCTCCTCCTCTCCCCCCTCCCTCCCCCTCTCCTCCTCCCCCTCTCCTCCTCCTCTCCCCCCTCCCTCCTCCTCTCTCCCCCTCTCTCCTCCTCCCCCCCTCCCTCCCCCTCTCCACCTCCTCCTCTCCCCCCTCCTTCCTCCTCTCTCCCCGTCTCTCCTCCTCTCCCCCCTCCCTCCTCCTCTCTCCCCCTCTCTCCTCCTCCCCCCCTCCCTCCCCCTCTCCACCTCCTCCTCTCCCCCCTCCTTCCTCCTCTCTCCCCGTCTCTCCTCCTCTCTCCCCCTCTCTCCTCCTCTCTCCCCCTCTCTCCTCCTCCTCCCCCCTCCATCTCAGTAACTACTTTATTTAGTAGAATGAAATAAAAAAGCCATTATAGGGATATCATTGGATGGACAGTAAGCAGCAGTTTAAACTGAGCAGATAATTAGTAGTATAATAGTGAAAAATCAATAATCCATTAATAACCAAATAATGAAACCTCTACATTTCAAACTGACATTTCTCTTGATTATATCTTCCTGCGTTGCACCAATGAAATTTCCCCATGTGGGACAATAAAGGAATATCTTATCTTATATTATCTTACATTTCAAACTGACATTTCTCTTGATTATACATTGACATTTGGTGACAGACTAGAATTTATATAAATTTTTAACAAATCAAAATCACTTTATTTATCAGTCCGGAACTTGTCAGACGATAATATGAACACATCCAAAGCCACATATTGACTTTGGTGGAACTTGGTGTGAAAAGTGCAAGAATAACTAGAGCTGAAAAAGTGGCTTCTTTATACGTGAATTGTCTGATTTTAATGGAAATATGACCTTGATTTAAACAAACAAACAAACAAAAAAACAAACAAACAAACAGATAAAATAATTAATTAAATAAATACTGTGATTATTAGACCGATAATAAGAGTGGGAGTGTGTGGGACAGTTCTGCCTCTTCACCGCCCCCTAGTGGCGGCAGACGCGCTGTACAGTTTATGACGTCATTGAGGAGGTAAAACTTGATTAATTTGTTTTGTTTTGCTCTTTCTTTGGCCCTGGTTTAGCTCTGGTCAGTGTTAGGTGCTCATTAGTCGTAAAGTAATGTCAAATTCGTGTAAATAAGTTATAGTCACTAACAAAATACTTAGTTACTTGCAACAACAAAAGAAAGAGTAACCGTCCAGGCGCTCATCTCGACACAGATTAAAGCGACAGCATGGAACCTTCTGCTTATTGCCATGGAAACAGGACTTCAGGACATTCATGTTTTTATGACATACTGTGGAATATTGTAACTGCAAGAATAAGACAAGCAGGAGGAGGCGAGTCAGGTTTGTGGAGATGCAAGCCCGCTCACAGTACAAGGACGTTTTTTTTTTAAAATGTTTTTCAGAGCAATGAAAAGAACCAGAATGGGGAAAAATTTAAATGAAATAAAAAAAAAAATGCCTAAAAAATGACACACTGGCTTTAAAAACAAGGAGAACTTTGAATGTGCCAAATGTGAAAAACTCATGACTTATAGTGTTGGGTAAACAGAGATAAACAGCAGTGTTGAGGAGTTTACGTACATTTAAACGACTTAAAAACATAAAATCATTATTACAATATTACAATATTACAATACTTCAGTTAAAGTAATCCCAGAGTCATGTGACCAAGTTACTTCCTTGAGGCATCAACAGAGCAAAACTTTTAACGAGTCGTCACTTCCCCATCGCTGGTCCTGGTACTGTCCTGCTTTTTGGCCCACTCCCCCTCTCCCCCTCTCCTCCTCATCTCCCCCTCCATCCTCCTCTCTCCTCCTCTCCCCCTCTTCCTTTCCCTCCTCTCCCTCTCTCTCCTCCTCCTCTCTCCCCTCCATCCTCCTCCTCTCCCCCTCTTCCTTTCCCTCCTCTCCCTCTCTCTCCTCCTCCTCTCTCCCCCTCCTCTCTCCCCCTCTCCTCCTCATCTCCCCCTCCATCCTCCTCTCTCCTCCTCTCCCCCTCTTCCTCTCCCTCCTCTCCCTCTCTCTCCTCCTCCTCTCCCCCCTCCATCCTCCTCCTCTCCCCCTCCATCCTCCTCTCCCCCTCTTCCTCTCCCTCCTCTCCCTCTCTCTCCTCCTCCTCTCTCCCCCTCCTCTCTCCCCCTCTCCTCCTCATCTCCCCCTCCAACCTCCTCCTCTCCCCCTCTTCCTCTCCCTCCTCTCCCTCTCTCTCCTCCTCCTCTCCCCCCTCCATCCTCCTCCTCTCCCCCTCTTCCTCTCCCTCCTCTCCCTCTCTCTCCTCCTCCTCTCTCCCCCTCCTCTCTCCCCCTCTCCTCCTCATCTCCCCCTCCATCCTCCTCTCTCCTCCTCTCCCCCTCTTCCTCTCCCTCCTCTCCCTCTCTCTCCTCCTCCTCTCCCCCCTCCATCCTCCTCCTCTCCCCCTCCATCCTCCTCTCCTCCTCTCCCCCTCTTCCTCTCCCTCCTCTCCCTCTCTCTCCTCCTCCTCTCTCCCCTCCATCCTCCTCCTCTCCCTCTCTCTCTCTCCCCCTCTCCTCCTCATCTCCCCCTCCAACCTCCTCTCTCCTCCTCTCCCCCTCTTCCTCTCCCTCCTCTCCCTCTCTCTCCTCCTCCTCTCCCCCCTCCATCCTCCTCCTCTCCCCCTCTTCCTCTCCCTCCTCTCCCTCTTTCTCCCCCTCCTCTCTCCCCCTCTCCCCCTCCATCCTCCTCTCTCCTCCTCTCCCCCTCTTCCTCTCCCTCCTCTCCCTCTCTCTCCTCCTCCTCTCCCCCCTCCATCCTCCTCCTCTCCCCCTCTTCCTCTCCCTCCTCTCCCTCTCTCTCCTCCTCCTCCTCTCTCCCCCTCTCCTCCTCATCTCCCCCTCCAACCTCCTCTCTCCTCCTCTCCCCCTCTTCCTCTCCCTCCTCTCCCTCTCTCTCCTCCTCCTCTCCCCCCTCCATCCTCCTCCTCTCCCCCTCTTCCTCTCCCTCCTCTCCCTCTCTCTCCTCCTCCTCTCCCCCCTCCATCCTCCTCTCTCCTCCTCTCCCCCTCTTCCTCTCCCCTCCATCCTCCTCCTCTCCCCCTCCATCCTCCTCTCTCCTCCTCTCCCCCTCTTCCTCTCCCCTCCATCCTCCTCTCTCCCCCTTTCACCCCTCACACACCTCTCCCCTCCTCTCCTCTCACCCCTCCTCTACCCCCCTCACACACCTCTCTCCTCCTATCTCCTCCCCTCTCCCCTCATCTCTCCCCCCCCACACTTCTGAGCAGTGAAGATCCGACAGAAGCCAGGACACAGACAGAGGAGAGGAGCAGAGCGCATTAAACATAGATTCACTGTCAGACTGATACTGCGGGGCCACTCAATCATTCAGGGGCCCCTAAAAAACAAGGAAGAGCACACCGAACTCGCAAGAGACTGAAACACTGTCCAGACTGTGGAAAAGGTCATGTAAAATATGTAGGAAAAATCTGTCTCATCTGTAGCTCTGTAAATATTAGTAGTGCTTAGGAAGTTGGCAGTCAGTAGTTGTAGTAGTTGTAGTAGTGAAATCATATTTAAATTGTAGCTCATACGTTTTATCTATTACCAGAAGAGGGCAGTATTTGGCTACAAAATACACTACAGGAGATTATAAAAGTGACTCTTGATGGTTGATTGGGACGGGGAGAAGGAGCAGGTCCCGGAGAGAAAAATAAAATGTGTAAAATAAAAGTTTGGGGTTTAAATGTTCAAATGTACAACAGGAAAATAATGTGAGAAATCCTGTGTCCTTTTTGAGAAGTACTTAGTTATTTTAGTAACAAAACCTTTCATACTTACTCAGTATAACTTGTATATTCTCCTTTAGATCAGAGGACGAGCGCTCCACCCACTGAACCACTGCCGCCCACTCAGGGTCCACCACCTGCTCGTCTCCATGGATACGTCTGTCTTTGCCAGGAACTTTCCACAGTATTTCTTATTCAACTTATCCATCTTCAATGTATCAAACTACAGATGTTTGTACAGCTCGAAGATACCTTCTCACATGCAGTACATTCTCGCTGCAGTACATTCTCACATGCAGTACATTCTCACATGCAGTACATTCTCGCTGCAGTACATTCTCACATGCAGTACATTCTCACATGCAGTACATTCTCGCTGCAGTACATTCTCGCTGCAGTACATTCTCACATGCAGTACATTCTCACATGCAGTACATTCTCGCTGCAGTACATTCTCACATGCAGTACATTCTCACTGCAGTACATTCTCGCTGTAAAAGGGGTCACCTCTCCGCAGAGCTGATCTGTAACTTGGCAGGGGGCACCACCTGCTCGTCTCCAGGGAGTTCATTGTACAGTAACGTCTCAAAAAGTTGGGTAAATGTCATAATCTCCACAAGACACGCGTTTTAAAAGTAATTATTGATGATTAAAGTTTTGTCACCACTTTGACTACATTTTAATTTACCTTAAGATGTTCATTATTATAGTTTATTAAGCTTAATTCAGGCTTAATAACGATGTACTTCGAGTAAAAGTTAAGCAGTGTTGACTATTTGTTATTCATGCTGGAATAAGTGTAGTTTTTATAATATTTTGAGCTAAAACCTACAGACATAACACGAATAAACTGTAATAAAGCACCATAATAAGCAAAGAGACGTCGGTAATAAAGACTCGTGGACAGAGGTTGGTCTAAATTCGCACTTTATTCCTAACACGTACAGTTTGTTTGTCCCGTTCCCCCTTTTGCCCCAAACGACAGGCACACAGATAGCGATGGGACAAAAACCTTCCCCCAACAAAACCAGGTTAAAACAGAGAAGAGCCTCAAAGTCAAAAAACAGCATTTCCATCAAAACTAAAGGGTCCAAAATCGTGTTCATAAAGCTTCATAATCGAGCAGTGTTTTTTTTTCTTCTTCTTTCCCCATTTGGAGTAAAAACATGTACAATGCTGAGAAATCAAAAAGGATAATACAGTAGTAGAGTTCTTTGGTTTTCACTATTGAGGTTTAACTTTAGCAGTGATATCTATCTTTGCTGTTCTCTTAATCAACCTTTGGATTTAAGCTGCGTTGTAGAAAATAAAACGAAAAATCAAAAGTCTTGTATAAATTAACACATAAATAAGCAACGGGGCGACTTCTTCTTCTTTTTTTTTTTTTCTTTTTTTTGATCGGTTCTGTTCAAGTTGAAACGGGAGATTCACTTGAAGGTCGTCGGTCGAGGCCCTAATAAATAAACCGGGATGAGTTATTTACACATGGAGGAGAAGACTGCGCGGTGTCGGCTCGTGTAGCGCCTCCTAGTGGTGGTTTAAACTTTGGTATCATTCTCGGTCCGCCACAGAGTCGACCACACGGGCACGGAGACGGGTCGCTGCGGCTGGCCAGGGCGTAAGAGCGGGAACGTGGAGTTTACACAGTCCCGCCATTTTTATTTTAGAGTCCCATGGAGCGCGGGTACTTCAGAAATACAGGGTTGTGTTTGAAAATGATGTAGTTTCAGGGCCATGTGGCTTTGTGCCTGTCCCAAGCCTGGAAAAGATGTTTGTACCTGAATGTTTTACTCTAAATACATTGAAATTATATGTGGAAGCAGGGACTTTTGGGGGCCCAGGGCAAGAAGCTTCACCCGGGCCGCCCTTCTAATATACGTAAAAAATATTAGAAAATATACGAATCATCTTTGTGGAAGCTTGAAAAAAAAAGAATTTAAATAAATAAAATAAATAAAATAAATAAAATAAATAAAATAAATAAAATAAATAAAATAAATAAAATAAATAAAATAAATAAAATAAATCAAATAAATCAAATAAATAAAATAAATAAAATAAATAAAATAAATAAAATAAATAAAATAAATAAAATAAATAAAATAAAATAAGCAAAAAAAAAGAATAATACAAATAATTTAAAAAAAGAATAGTTAAAAAAGAAAGAAAAAAAGGTATTTATATAATTAAAAATATCTTAAATAAGTAGTAAATGGCTATATGTTTTTGGTTTTAACATACTAAAAATGCAGGGGATAATAAGTGTAACCTTGATTATTCTTAGCCAAATTAATATATTAGAATAAATATTTCAATATACATTTTAACAATAAATAAATAAGAGATAAATAATATATTGTAATGGCATAATCAGCACAAAATGGGAACAGTTAGTGACAAATGCAGATGGAGTATTTCTGAAGTACACCAGGTCAAAAATGGAGGGACAGTTGTAGTATGAGTACATCAGTTTAGAGTTTAGAGTTTAGAGTTTAGAGCTCGGCCAGAGCAGTGACCCGACGTCAAAGCCTTAAAACAGTTTCGGTTTTGTCTCCATAAAAACACTTCCTCGTCCCTCCCTCCTGAGTTCGGACACATCTCTTATTATTATTATTCATATCAATACTCATTAAAGCTTGTAAAGTCTATTTGGTTTGTTCTTCAGAGTATCAGAGGTATGAGTCTAGCGCCCCCGTCCTGCAGCGGGACAGAGGCTCACAAAGCTTTTCAGAGCGTGGCGGGAGACGGCCGGACGGCGGAGGCCCAGAACATTCACAAACACGCTCAAAATACTTTATACTTTTATACCTCGCCTCCCTGCAGTGATTGTATGCAGGAGCGAGTAACGTAGCCAGAAATTGTACTTTGTGAGATAACCATGATGTAGAAATACTATTCCTTAAGTAGAAGTAAAAGGTAGTGATTTAAAAATGAAGTATTTGGTGAACATACCAGGCAAATACTAGTACATACATAGTTTTAGTTAAAGTAAAAATAAATACAAAAGTAAATAAAAAAATAAAATAAAAAATATATATAGCAAAAAATATATGAATAAAATAAAAATAATAATAATAAAATATTGATAATAATTTTATGTTTCTGTAACCCTTAAAATAGGTATTTTTTCAGGTATTTTCTGAGTAGATATACAGTTAGAAAACACATGTTGAAGTTTTCCTCACTTGCAGACTTTTCCGTCATGTGTCGAGTAGCCAAAACAAGTCAAATATATTACTACAGTAAAAGTAAATATGTGGTCAAAAAAGTACAATTTCTTCCACCTCTGTGTGAGTTTCTGCAGTATTTGAGGAGCAGAACGATCACGTGTGGCAATGGCAATACTTGTTTTTGTAAATACATCCCAAATCATTCATTTTCGTTGTATTTTTTGCAAGTTCAGAGTGAAATATTGAAGTTTTTGTACTCGTTCTGGGACTCGGCTCCGCGTCCGTCTCCTCCTGCCGTTTCTCAGAGTCGTGTAAAAACAGTCTTAGGTTTTGGTCTTGCTTAAAACATTCGATTGGCATCATCTCTTCTTTATCGTGACCCCCCCCAAAAAGAAAAACCAACCCCAACCTCCGCAGATACAAGCCTCACAACACCCCATGAAAAAACTATTACAAAGACCCGAAAAAGACTTAAATAGAATCCAATAAATACATAAATAACTTAATAAATAAACGCGAGGGAAAGACAAAAGTAGTTCATAAAATACAAACGGACCTACGCGTCCCACCCCCCCGGAAAGCACATACCACCCGCTCACAATAAGATACAAAGGTTTCCCCCAACAAACAAGGAGCCCGTGAGTTAAAAGAGTTTAAAGCTTTTGGTTTCAACATCAAGTTATCGTCGTCTTCGGTCGCCAACGGAAACGCGGTCCCATCTTCTTTGTACACAAGCAACACGTTTAAGAGCGTTCGATTTGTTCCCCCTGAAATAAACTAAAGTCGAGCTATAGCCCCTCCCACCACCGCTCCCTCTCTCTCTCTCTCTTCTCCAGCTCCTCCTCTTCCTCTTCCTGTCTCCTCCTCTTCCTCTCTGTTAATCCACCGTTGCCTCCAGTCGCCGCGTCCCGTTTGTGAAAAGTGTAAAAACCGTTGAGGTGAAGACCGGAAGTCGTTTGGTTCTCATTCTTTCCAGGTATAAATGCAAGAGCTTTTTAACTGCAACTATATTGTTTTTAAAATGTACGTCTTAACACGCAATGCTGGTTTTTAAGATGACAAAACGCTATATTATTGGGCAATAGAATGTATGTCTACACAAAATAATAATAGTTTCTTTAATGTTTCTGTACGATCTTAGGGTGCGTTTTATTTTTCATTTTTTTGGTTCTAAATTGAGCTAATTTTTGTCCTGATGTGGACACAAGTTTGGTCCTGGTTTGGTCCTGGTTTGGTCCTGGTTTTGTCCTGGTTTTGTCCTGGTTTTGTCCTGGTTTGGTCCTGGTTTTGTCCTGGTTTGGTCTTGGTTTGGTCTTGGTTTGGTCTTGGTCCTGGTTTGGTCCTTGTTTGGTCCTGGTTTGGTCTTGGTTTGGTCTTGGTTTGGTCTTGGTTTGGTCTTGGTTTGGTCTTGGTTTGGTCCTGGTTTGGTCTTGGTTTGGTCTTGGTTTGGTCTTGGTTTGGTCTTGGTTTGGTCCTGGTTTGGTCCTGGTTTGGTCTTGGTTTGGTCTTGGTTTGGTCCTGGTTTGGTCTTGGTTTGGTCTTGGTTTGGTCTTGGTTCGGTCTTGGTTTGGTCCTGGTTCGGTCTTGGTTCGGTCCTGGTTCGGTCTTGGTTCGGTCTTGGTTTGGTCCTGGTTTGGTCCTGGTTTGGTCTTGGTTTGGTCTTGGTTTGGTCTTGGTTTGGTCTTGGTTTGGTCTTGGTTCGGTCTTGGTTTGGTCTTGGTTAGTTCCTCGTTTCATCCTAATCTGGACCAGGTCGGGTTAAGTCCCAATTCTGATGCAGCCCTAGTCTAAACGCACGTCTATAATGGAGCTAAAACCTTTCACAAAAAAGGTCAAATACTTGTCCTGCTTACATTTGTTTGTACTTCAGTTTCAATACTCGTTTCAGTATGAATTCATATCTTAAACACTGTATTCATTCGTTTTTTAGGGATATATTTAGACAACAATTGCTGCCGAACATTTCAATATAGATGACATTTTGATACATTTATATTTAAGTGCTTTGTTACCAATTTGTCATTTGTTTTAAAACTAGTAAAAGAAAGTATTACACGATGTCCGAACAAACGTTTAGAATGACCGAACACAGATCCGCCGGCTTTTTGGAGCGACGGCAAACAGAACGTTACAGCAATTACGGCCAAAAAAACGATGAAATTGTCATGGAAATCACAAATGAGCTAATGCAGTTTCAAGTGTGTTTAAAGAAAGAATGAGAAGAGGAAACGAGCCCGAGTCTGAAGCCAAAGCAGTTGAACACACACACCTCTTTGTGCATTTGGTTGTTCTATTTGGTTTGGTTGTACGTCTTAACATTTTGGTTATACAGTTTTGGCTTTGCTTACAACATTCAGAAACTACTTTTTTTTTTCGTATTCCCCCCCACGTCGTTTCCCGCCGCTATTTCCAACCAGAAAAGTGAAGAAATGAAGTCAAAACCTGCGCGCGGTAACCAAAGAGACGACGAGATAATATGAAAGTAGGCAACACTCTCGCTCCAACCCACACGACGTCTTGACGACCTTTCGCCCCCCCGCCCGCCTCCCCCGGAAAAACCACGCCCTCCCGCCTCCCCCGAAAACCCCGCCCCCGCCCCGCCCACCAGCGCATAAAAAGTAGAAAGCAATGATACCACCCCATACAGCATTAACAGACACACTATGGTAAAGCAAAAACAAAAATATATATATATTCTTAGAGTCAGTCTCTTGAGGTTATTCCATGTGTTCTCCATCCAGGAAAGAGCGCAGAGCCGCCAAAGCGACCCCCGGGGGGGAAGGGCTCCGGGGCCCGTTTTGAATCTGCCGACAGCGAAAAGAAACAAAACAACGACAATATTCACAGTCAATCAGAGGCAGACTTCAAAGAAACGGTCTCCTTCGCTCTTCCCCCGGTCGCCCGCCGCCCCCGCCTCGTATTTGGTATTCAGTCACTCGCACTAGTAGCAGTAGTAGTAGCTTTTGGTTTCTCTGGGTTTCTTTTTGGTTATTCTTCGAGCCTCTACACCTCTTCTTGAGTTTCCTCCCCCCTCCTCCTGCAGCTTTGACCACCTCCGGACGACGCCTCGCTCCCCTCTTTCGCTCCCCTCTTTCGCTCTCTTCTTTTTGGCCCGTTTGATGTACTCTTTGGAGACACGGGAGAGGGGGCAGCTGAGGATGGAACGGCGGGTCGGGGCTCTTCTCTCTCACGCGTGTGCGGAGGGGAGGTTCCGGACAAAGCGCAGGGTTCCGGACAAAGCGCAGGGTTCTGGACGCGCCGGGTCTCGCGGGGCGGGTTCGGACGGCGCCGCTGGAGGTGGTGCTTTGGTTTTCTGGGAGCGACTTCTTGCTGCGGCGAGATGACGTGACGGTGCGGACAGTGGCGTGTAAATAAAATAAAAGCAGATAAGGCGATGAAAAATACATGGGCGAAGGTGAGACAATGGACCAAGGGTTCTGGGGCTGAGAGAAAAGAGAACTTTTGGGTGAAGACAAAGGGCTTCGCAGTGTTTTGGCTCAGAGCATGTGATGTTTGGTCAGAAAAACAGAAAAACAGAAAAACATGAAAAATTGTTTACGATTTCAGAATTTTCATAAACACATCTCTACAATTGATGTTTCAAATTGAATTAACGGTTTGAATTAATTGATAAGATTGGTTCTCTTGTACAAATATTAAATTATGATTATAAAAGGACAAAAAAAAATGGTGCATAAAAAAGTAAAAAAAACAAAAAATATTATAACAATGAAAAAAAAGAAAAAGAAAATAAATTGAAAAAAAAAAATGTATGCAATAATTCCTAACGTGACTGAAATAGTTCTTTATCCCATTGGTCCATTATTTCAACACCTTTATCCCAGGTTTTGTAAACGACTGGACTATTTTAAAGCTTTGACAAACTTTAGGCGCAGCACTTGACTTTGGTTCACTGTTGAGGAGGTAGATGGTACCTATTAAACTTGTATTTGGCATCATCAAAGTGTTAAAACGTGTAAAAGGATGAAAAGAGACTGATCTGAACGTAAACAGATGGCGACGTGTGAGCGCTGGATCGATCCTGGACAGATCACATGTAAAAGTCTTTTTCAACTAAAGCTTTTCCCTCCGTTTGTTGGTTTTGACATTTTTGGTTTTCAGTTTTTGGTATTTGGAGATCTCGTTTTCCTCCCCGTGTGTCTCTCTGAGCGTTCGCCGAGCCGTCCTCCTTCGCGCTCGTCTCACTAACGAGTCTTTCGGCGCCTCTCACGTCTTTTTCCCTGCCCTCGTTGTATTCTTAACTCTTCCGAAAAGCGCCGAGCGGCCTCGGTCCCCAGCGCCACCTCTCCAGTTCATTATTTGGTTTCAGACGACCCCCCCGATCCGCGGTTCTCTCTGTCCACACCATCCGGCCCCGCCCGGCCGCTCCCTTTCTCTCGTCCGAGTATATTTTTGGCTTCAGGAGACTTGAGCGGGAAGCGGCGCGAGCAAAGGGCCAGTGAGAGATGGCTGAGACAGAAAGATGGCTTTGGTTGAAAGGCGAGGTTGTACATTTAAATCAATAAAGCTTGTCGAACTCCTCCTCTTCCTCCTCCTTGGTCCCGCTCCGGTGGGATACTTTGGCTTGTGTTGAGGGTCAGTCGGCCATAGTCCCCCCGAGCGGCGGCGGAGAGGCTTCGCTGAAGGAGCAGAAGGAGCCCGGACTGGAGCAGGGGGACTCTTCGGGGCAGGACGTGGGGCTCATGAGGTCGGACGGGCCGGGCGCGGCGGCGGCGGAGGGGGGCTGCGGGTACGACGCCCTGGGGCCGCCTCCTCCCGCTCCCAAGCCGCCGCCCACGCCGCCGAAGCCGGAGCCGGTCATCATGGGCAGCAGTGAGGGGCGGTTAAGGAAGAGGGAGGGCCGCATGGAGGATGACACTCCGGCGCCACCGTGTCCGCTCAGGAGCATGTGACCTCCCTCCAGGCCGGACAGAGGGAGCTGACCCCCACTCGCCGCCAGAGCTGGGACAAGGGGAACACACGGGTTAGAAGTGGGGACAAGTGCAAGCGGTGAATGGGTGACATGGGGATGGGACGTTTACAAAGACACGCTCACGCCACATGCTACACGCGACACGCTACACGCCACACAGGACACGCAAGGGCTGTTTTCGGTGTGCAAAGGTGTGAAAATGTAAACTAAAAGTGGATTGGGGACATTTTAAATCGATACGATTCGTTGTTACGCCAGGACCAAAGGTTTAGGACGAGGGAACGGCGATGTGGCAAAAATAAGAGCCACCATATTCGCCTTAAAGGAGACATACTGTATCATGCAACATCACCTTTAATGTTACAGCGTTTCCTCATCATCAGTTTAGTTTTTGATTCATCTGTGTTTGAGTTACTCCTGTATTTGTCCTGGAGCTGAGGCTCAGAAAATTCCTGTTTTCACCTACCCCCTATCCCCGCCCACTTCCCCCTGTATTTACTGTGAATATTTGACCGGTTAAAACTCTGAGTGTTGCGTGTCGGGTTCTAAAATGTCACAAAAATGTTTAAAAATTCAAGTGACAATCTTTTTACAGTGAGATGTCACTAGGAAGAGGCGGAGCTTGTCAGATCTGCAGTTGTGAACAGGAAGTCACTGGACCCGTTTCTATGACTTACTCATAATTCTGATCAATATTGTGGTTTTACAATGACCAAAATGTAAAAGAACGATCCACTTCTGTTCAATAGCGAGTATCTGAAAAAGCACGTCTCCTTTAATGTATTTTATTGTCCCTTTAACATCATAACATCAGATGAAAAATAGCTTTTTTCTGTTTTACTCACGTTTAATCATGTTCTATGGAATTTCACAGTCCTCTTTTAAATAATCTGATCAAATCCAACTTTGAATTGACACAAAAAAATGCCTTTCAACCTTAATTTACATAATAAACAATAAAACCTTTTAATCAGTGCCATTAACACACAAATATTGTCAATTTCTTCTGCTAATATCTGAACGTTTCCCCAAAACACACACACACTTTTACTGACAGAGGATTAAAAAGGCCCAAGATTTAGCTTTGACCATTCAAAACCACCGGATCTCCCTTTGATCAAACTGGATTCATCGACAAAACCCCAACGCGGCCCGAGCGACCGTCGCTGCGGCTCCGCATTGTCCGAGTGAGATTCGAGAGCAGAGTTTAGACACGAGCCGTCAGCACTCTCTCTGTAAAAAACGAATAAAGCCTTTTGATGCTTTCAGTGCAAACATTTGAGCCCCGAAGGGAATCAAAATAAAACCCTTTTCAGATCAACACTCGGTCTCACACTGTTATAAGCCTCTGCCGGGGCCCCGAGTGTGTCATATATCCATGTCCCGAGGAGGCGGGGAGGAGCGCTAGGCAGATCCCACAGAATCCCGTCCAAAAGCTCGGACCAAAAAACACATTTACGATGCTTAATTGATTCGCCGATGGGTTCCGACTGTCAAAAAAAACGGCGAATTTCCAGCCTCCGAACCAGTTATTTGGCCGTCAGCGCGGATTGAGTTCCTCGCCGTGTTTACTCTGAGCGGACTCGGACCCGCTAAGCTTTCGCCACGAGTCTCTGTTGTCGGGCGCGCGATAATAGCGGGGCATTGTGCGCGGATAAAATTGAATCTTTCAGCAGAATATGCGCTTGAGAAGTTTGGAGGAGGAGGCGGGGCTTTGCTGTCGGCTACCGGAGCTTTTGCGAAGGCGTTCAGTTTTGCGGAGAATGGATGCGATGGGTGAAATGGTGGATGATCTTCTGATAGATGGCGTGGGAGCGGGGCGTGCCGCAGGGGAGCGCAGTGGCCCCTCTCGTTTTGAAGCGCGCACGCACACACACCTTGCATGGTGGCCAGAGGGTTACTGCCAATGAGGGCCTGGTTCATCCCTGTGCTTACGCCCATCATAGAGTTCCTAAAAATGTGAATGTTGCGCAAGTTCACACACGTAACACACACACATAACACACACACGAAACACACGAAACACAAGAAATACACACACACGAAACACACACACACACAGTCAACGCAAGAGCAGTCACACATGCAGGGACACAAGGCAGGAAGGTTAGGGAGTTATTTACAGGAAGGAAGTGGTTTTAGTTTAATATTTACTGAAAAAATAAAAACATTAATAAAATAATTATAATTGTGATAATCATGATAATAATGATAATAATAATAATGATAATAATAATAGTGATAATAATAATAATAGTGATAATGATGATAATATGATAACAAAAATAATAATGCTACTAATAATAACAATAATGATGATAACAATTTAAAAATAGTTATAATAATAATAATGATAATAATAAGAACAACAATAATAATCATAATAGTAATAATAATGAAAATGATAATAATAATAATAGTGCTTTTTGACATTTCTTTCAAATATGTGCATTGTGTACATTGTAGTGTTGTTACGACTAACATTTCAAACTATTTCAATACTAAGGAATATAGTGCATTCTCAATACCACAATGATAATTTAAAAACATATATTTTTTTAGGTCAAGGTTTTAGACAATAGACTGACAATTTCAATAAAAAAATAATAGTTCTTTCTTTATTAAACATTAATATATACACACGCGGTCTTATACTAGTTCTGATAAAGCTCAAGATTGTATTAATAGATTTTTAGAGTTAAAATATTATTAAAATTATATCTAAAAAACAAAACCATGTGATTACTTTCTGATCATGGTCTGTCTGATTACCCACATCTGATTTCTAGATTTGGTCTTTTAAATCATCTGAAAGGTCCAGAAATCAAATAACAACCAGACTTTGGCAAGAATGGAAACATTTTAGGATCAGCAGAACGAAATACTGAGTAAATGTACTTTCCAACCATAGATTTACTTTAACCTCCAGTGAACTGTTTAGTTTCTGTCATCATTTCTACATATAATATTATTTTGAAGTAACAGTAGAACTATTTACATGTGCTCCAACATCTGATCATGATCTGACTTCCGGAGTTGTCAGATTATTGAAACGTCATGCGAACAGTTACATTCGATGTGAGTAATTTTGACAAAAAGGCACATACATTAAACCCCACAATGTTAAAGAGTGAAAGAGTTATTTTAAATGTCATGTCATTGTTCTTACAAATACAGCAGTTACTCTAAAAATCCACTGATTACCAGGTGAATTTGAGTATCATATTACTTTTGTATCATTATTATAGTTCTTAGATATTTCCTGGTGATGTAATTGCACCCACTGATTACAGACTACACTCCATCGACAATCTATTTCACCAAGATGACAAATATAAACAGGTTTTTGCAGCTGGTGTTTCTCCAAAGATACTTCATAATGTCTATAAATGTTAAAATCCCACATACACGCTGACGTCAGAACAAATCCGACTGTACGGCGCGGTTAAACCCACTCACCCGGAGCTGAGCACGTGCGCGCTGAGGCCGGTGGGGCTGGCTGTGCTGTGAGGAGGCGGAGTCACAGAGGAGGAGGCGGGGCCGGCTGGAGTCATGGGGCAGGAGGCGGAGGGCGAGGAGCTGACGACTGAGACACGAGGGAAAAAAACAGTTTTGATTTATTATAAATGCAGCTCGTAGGGTCAAAATGAGACCGCTGGGCACCAAATAATTGTGTTTTATCTTCTGTGAGCCACGCTAGCTGCTGTTAGCTTTACTGTGACGCAGAACTCTGCTCTGGCCTCTGAAAGTTGTTAAAAGCTCTGATCAATGCGTTAGGAAAAACAGCGTCTTATAACAGCTGGAGGATGCGGTTGGAAGATCCTGAACAAGTGTGCTAAGAAATCTGGCTTTCTGAGCAAAACCAGGTCTAAACCAGGTCTATACCAGGTCTAAACCAAGTCTTAACCAGGTCTAAATCAGGTCTAAATCAGGTCTAAATCAGGTCTAAATCAGGTCTAAACCAAGTCTAAACCAGGTCTAAACCAGGTCTAAACCAGGTCTAAACCAGGTCTAAATCAGGTCTAAACCAGGTCTAAACCAGGTCTAAATTGGTCTAAATCAGGTCTTAATCAGGTCTAAACCAGGTCTACACCAGGTCTAAACCAGGTCTACACCAGGTCTAAACCAGGTCTAAACCAGGTCTACACCAGGTCTAAACCAGGTCTAAACCAGGTCTAAACCAGGTCTAAACCAGGTCTACACCAGGTCTAAACCAGGTCTAAACCAGGTCTAAACCAGGTCTAAATCAGGTCTAAATCAGGTCTCAATCAGGTCTAAACCAGGTCTACACCAGGTCTACACCAGGTCTAAACCAGGTCTACACCAGGTCTAAATCAGGTCTAAACCAGGTCTAAACCAAGTCTAAACAAGGTCTAAATCAGGTCTAAATCAGGTCTTAATCAGGTCTAAACCAGGTCTACACCAGGTCTAAACCAGGTCTAAACCAGGTCTAAATCAGGTCTAAATCAGGTCTAAATCAGGTCTAAACCAAGTCTAAACCAGGTCTAAACCAGGTCTAAACCAGGTCTAAATCAGGTCTAAACCAGGTCTAAACCAGGATTAAACCAGGATCAAACCAGGTCTAAACCAGGTCTAAACCAGGACTAAACCAGGTCTAAACCAGGATTAAACCAGGATTAAACCAGGATCAAACCAGGTCTAAACCAGGTCTAAACCAGGTCTAAACCAGGTCTAAACCAGGATTAAACCAGGATCAAACCAGGTCTAAACCAGGACTAAACTAGGCCTAAACCAGGTCCAAACCAGGGCTGATTTAGGTTTGTATTAGGTCTAAACCAGGTCTAAACCAGAATTAAACCAGGTCTAAACCAGGTCTAAACCAGTAGCAAACCAGGTCCAAACCAGGTCTAAACCAGGATTAAACCAGGATCAAACCAGGATTAAACCAGGATCAAACCAGGATTAAACCAGGATTAAACCAGGATCAAACCAGGTCTAAACCAGGTCTAAACCAGGTCTACACCAGGTCTAAACCAGGTCTAAACCAGGATTAAACCAGGATCAAACCAGGTCTAAACCAGGTCTAAACCAGGACTAAACCAGGTCTAAACCAGGACTAAACTAGGCCTAAACCAGGTCTAAACCAGGGCTGATTTAGGTTTGTATTAGGTCTAAACCAGGTCTAAACCAGAATTAAACCAGGTCTAAACCAGGTCTAAACCAGGGCTGATTTAGGTCTAAATTAGGTCTAAACCAGGTCTAAATGAGGTCTAAATGAGGTCACTTTGAGACTGATGGCTTCTTCCCATTCTTTTTTGACATTTGGATTTAATAATTCCACTGTCTTTACGATAAAAAGGTCAAAATTTGACTACAATGATCATTTTAAAGCCGACTAATCACAATCAGTCGACAAATTGTTGCAGCCCCCCCCAAAAAAACCTAACTCAAATATTTCACAGACACAAAGAAGAATAAAAACATACAATTTTGACCGAAACATCGAAAGACGATCGTACTTCAAAACAAACATACACATCGTTAACCACTTTACAAAATAAAGCTAACGTAAACACGGCTCGACGGTGTTTTTGGCGTCGGCTTCCTTCGCCGCGCGGGTTCGGACCGGACCCGGCGCGGCCGCAAGCGCCTGGGACTCAATCAGCCCATAAATGTCCAGGTGTTTGCCGCCTGTCAGCTCATCTGTCACGTCTGCGGCGCCGGCTCACAGCGCTATAAATCACCACTTCCTGTCGCCGCGGTAAACAACTCAAGATGGGACTTCAGCCTCCATTTTGGTGTCAACAACGCATCATTGTTTTTCTATTTTTCGCCGCTCAAAGACGCTTTTTTTCCCACCGCCAAATC
The DNA here is from genome assembly GCF_026437365.1 of Eucyclogobius newberryi. Lineage (NCBI taxonomy): Eukaryota > Metazoa > Chordata > Actinopteri > Gobiiformes > Gobiidae > Eucyclogobius > Eucyclogobius newberryi. Next base: position 28,752,721 of record NW_027315790.1, read on the forward strand.
ATAGTTTCCAGTTTCCCGGTTCATCAAACGAAGCGAAAGGGCTGCGACATTTCCGACAACTTTCTCCAAATAATGTCAGGGCAGGTTTAATCTTCCCGTCGGATCCAGGAAGTGAAACGTTTAATAATTTATTGACAGAAAGGGGGCACGCGGCGGGCGCAGTAATTGTAGCTCACCTGTTGTGCTGAGGCTGGTGGCGACCTGGGACAAACCCGGGCTCGAAATCTGAGAAGAGACAAAACAGGAAGTGTAAAAACACCAGAGCGGGAACAAGTGGAGGTGTAACGAGGAGGAAATCTTGTTTTGTCGTGGGCGGCGTAATCGTAAACTCAAAAATCTAAATCAAACGGCTTCTAAAATGGATCGTCTTGTTTTGCTGGATGATAGAAAAGAGTCAGTGGGACATTAATAACAGCAAAGGCTTTTCAGGGTATTTTAATGCAGTAAAATAAAACACAATCCTTCTCAGACAGTTACAATAAACACAGAATAGATCATAAGTACTGTAAGATGTTTTTCCGATACCAGTACTTTGACGATACCTGCTGATAACTTTTTTTTTTTGTAGCCTGCACTTTTAAAATATAAAATAGTAAATTAATGGACAAAAGTGTGAAAAAAATAGATTTTCCAGCATTTAACTGGATTATTATAGCAATTTAATTATTTATACAAATTTTCAGCAGGATCAAGTTTCCTCAAAAACTAAAAACATTCAAAATCCCCTCAGTATGTTTTTTTGTATCTTATACATCAAAAAAATTAAAAAAGATATTCAAACCTGGCTCTATGCTTTTTCAGATGTTTACACCACAAATGTATGAAATGTTGTCAATTTTTCACAAGAAATGCCTTATTTTTATATGAAAACATGACGTGGTGAAAACATTTTTTTCTTGCATTTATGAGAGTAAATTACACGAGGAGTTTCAAACTGAAAGCTCTAGAGTCTAGTTTTTGTCCTGTTCACCTGCAATGACCCGAATGTGTGACTTTTCTTTTATGGTGAAGGGATTTGTTTACATCCTCAGGAGTCCTCAGAGCGTGTGTTTGAAATGATTATCCTGAAAGTGTCCCTCCTCGCTCAGAAGTGCAGTAGTTGTTTGTGTACTGTGTGTGTACTGTGCATGCACTGTGCGTGTACTGTGCGTGTACTGTGTGTATACTGTGTGTGTACTGTGTGTGTACTGTGTGTGTACTGTGCGTGTACTGTGCGTGTACTGTGTGTGTACTGTGCGTGTACTGTGCGTGTACTGTGCGTGTACTGTGCGTGTACTGTGTGTGTACTGTGCGTGTACTGTGTGTGTACTGTGCGTATACTGTCCGTGTACTGTGTGTGTACCGTGCGTGTACCGTGCGTGTACCGTGCGTGTACTGTGCGTGTACTGTGCGTGTACTGTGTGTGTACTTGGCGTGTACCATGTGCGGGCTGTATCCGGGGCCCTTCTGCGCGTGTACTTAGCGTGTACCATGTGCGGGCTGTATCCGGGGCCCTTGTGCATGTGTACTTAGCGTGTACCATGTGCGGGCTGTATCCGGGGCCCTTGTGCATGTGTACTTAGCGTGTACCATGTGCGGGCTGTATCCGGGGCCCTTGTGCGTGTGTACTTAGCGTGTACCATGTGCGGGCTGTATCCGGGGCCCTTGTGCGTGTGTACTTAGCGTGTACCATGTGCGGGCTGTATCCGGGGCCCTTGTGCGTGTGTACTTAGCGTGTACCATGTGCGGGCTGTATCCGGGGCCCTTGTGCGTCAGCCCGGGCGAGCTCTGGGGCAGAGGGGGCGTGGTGCTGGTCGAGGGGTTGATGCGTTTCTCTTTCTGTCGGCGATTACAAAACCAGACACGGATCACCTCCTTCTCCATGTTCAGCTGCTCAGCCATCATCAGGATCTCCTCAGAGGTAGGCTTCTGGTTCTGCAGCAGACACAACACGCTTAGAACATGTACAGTAGGCTTCTGGTTCTGCAGCAGACACAACACGCTTAGAACATGTACAGTAGGCTTCTGGTTCTGCAGCAGACACAACACGCTTAGAACATGTACAGTAGGCTTCTGGTTCTGCAGCAGACACAACACGCTTAGAACATGTACAGTAGGCTTCTGGTTCTGCAGCAGACACAACACGCTTAGAACATGTACAGTAGGCTTCTGGTTCTGCAGCAGACACAACACGCTTAGAACATGTACAGTAGGCTTCTGGTTCTGCAGCAGACACAACACGCTTAGAACATGTACAGTAGGCTTCTGGTTCTGCAGCAGACACAACACGCTTAGAACATGTACAGTAGGCTTCTGGTTCTGCAGCAGACACAATACGCTTAGAACATGTACAGTAGGCTTCTGGTTCTGCAGCAGACACAACACGCTTAGAACATGTACAGTAGGCTTCTGGTTCTGCAGCAGACACAACACGCTTAGAACATGTACAGTAGGCTTCTGGTTCTGCAGCAGACACAGCACGCTTAGAACATGTACAGTAGGCTGCTGGTTCTGCAGCAGACACAACACGCTTAGAACATGTACAGTAGGCTTCTGGTTCTGCAGCAGACACAACACGCTTAGAACATGTACAGTAGGCTTCTGGTTCTGCAGCAGACACAACACGCTTAGAACATGTACAGTAGGCTTCTGGTTCTGCAGCAGACACAGCACGCTTAGAACATGTACAGTAGGCTGCTGGTTCTGCAGCAGACACAACACGCTTAGAACATGTACAGTAGGCTTCTGGTTCTGCAGCAGACACAACACGCTTAGAACATGTACAGTAGGCTTCTGGTTCTGCAGCAGACACAATACGCTTAGAACATGTACAGTAGGCTTCTGGTTCTGCAGCAGACACAACACGCTTAGAACATGTACAGTAGGCTTCTGGTTCTGCAGCAGACACAACACGCTTAGAACATGTACAGTAGGCTTCTGGTTCTGCAGCAGACACAGCACGCTTAGAACATGTACAGTAGGCTGCTGGTTCTGCAGCAGACACAACACGCTTAGAACATGTACAGTAGGCTTCTGGTTCTGCAGCAGACACAACACGCTTAGAACATGTACAGTAGGCTTCTGGTTCTGCAGCAGACACAGCACGCTTAGAACATGTACAGTAGGCTTCTGGTTCTGCAGCAGACACAGCACGCTTAGAACATGTACAGTAGGCTTCTGGTTCTGCAGCAGACACAGCACGCTTAGAACATGTACAGTAGGCTTCTGGTTCTGCAGCAGACACAGCACGCTTAGAACATGTACAGTAGGCTGCTGGTTCTGCAGCAGACACAGCACGCTTAGAACATGTACAGTAGGCTGCTGGTTCTGCAGCAGACACAACACGCTTAGAACATGTACAGTAGGCTTCTGGTTCTGCAGCAGACACAACACGCTTAGAACATGTACAGTAGGCTTCTGGTTCTGCAGCAGACACAACACGCTTAGAACATGTACAGTAGGCTTCTGCAGCAGCTCTATCATAAGCTCTATAATAAGCTCTATAATAAACTCTATCATAATTTAGACATGTTTTTAGAGCTGGCAGCCGCTTGAAAACGCTCCATCTGAAGCACAAACGCACCGTGTTGAAGTTGCGTTCCAGGGCGATTCTGACGTTGGTCTCGATGCTGGTGCGTTTTTTGCGGCGTCGCCCCGGGAGACCCTCCATGCCCAGGAGAGGGGAGGAGAGGGAGGAGGGGCTGGGCAGCATGCTGTCCACCGCCATGATTTCTATTGCAGAGAGCGAGCGTTAATGATGTCGTTATGGTGGAATGAGCGGTGTGTTTCTGGTGTGTTTCTGTTGTGTTTCTGTTGTGTTTCATTTGTGTTTCTGGTGTGTTTCTGTTGTGTTTCTGGCGTGTTTCTGGCGTGTTTCTGGCGTGTTTCTGGCGTGTTTCTGGCGTGTTTCTGGTGTGTTTTTGTCGTGTTTCTGACGTGTTTCTGGCGTGTTTCTAACGTGTCTCTGGCGTGTTTCTGGTGTGTTTCTGTCGTGGTTCTGACGTGTTTCTAACGTGTTTCTGGCGTGTTTCTAGCGTGTTTCTGGCATGTCTCTAGCGTGTTTCTGGCATGTTTCTGGTGTGATTCTAAAGTGTTTCTGGTGTGTTTCTAGCGTGTTTCTGTCATGTTTCTGTCATGTTTCTGGCGTGTTTCTAGCGTGTTTCTGGCATGTTTCTGGCGTGATTCTTAAGTGTTTCTGGTGTGTTTCTAGTGTGTTTCTGTCGTGTTTCTTGCGTGTTTCTAACGTGTTTCTGGCATGTTTCTGGCATGTTTCTGGGCGTCTGAGCGTACACGCGGCTCACCTGCGTCACTGAGCCACTTCTCCAGCAGGGGCTTGAGCTTGCACATGTTCTTAAAGCTCAGGTTCAGCGCTTCGAAGCGGGAGATGGTGGTCTGGCTGAAGTCGTTGCCGTAGAGTTTGCCCATGGCCACGCCCACGTCACCCTGCGCACAGAGAAATGAACGCTACCACACAAATCTCACAGGAGGACGTTAAGGTGTCCGCTTTGGTCAGCACAGTAGCGAGCGGTCTCTGCGTGATTGGTCGTGATTGTCGGACACTTCCATCACGAACGACTGAGAAGGGAATGAATAATGCAGCTTTGATCCTAGTAAGTAATGTGCATGTGATTTTATCTGCACGCTTCTCTTCTAAAGTACATGTTTTAGTGATTACTTCAGTTCTTATTTGTTGTATCGGGATTTTAAGGCTCTTTTTGCTTGTTCCGAAAAGCACTTTGAACTAATTTGTATAGTTCTTGTGCTCTATAGATAAATAAACTAATGTACCATATTTTCCGAACTATTAGTCATAGTTTTGGCCAGGGTACGACTTATATATACTCACCACCCGAAAAGCCGCCACAAGTCGGCCCGGACCAAACAGAGAAAAACAGGGTTTTAGCTTTTTTTTCCCAAATTTGTGATTTTCGTTTTTTTGCATTATGTGAAAGTTGAAGTTATAAAGGAGCCCCTCCGTGCTTCAGATAACAGTATTCGTTACCTTAAAAGTACACATCAAGCCGTTAAAAATTGGTAGTTTTCGTATAGAAGTATATTATACTTCTACTATTTCTACTTGTACTCCGGAGCGACCTCTATGGGATATTATTTGTTATTTTCACACTTGCAACCGCATTTCATACTCCAGTGCAACTTATATATGTTTTTTTCTTCTCTATTATGCATTTTTTTGGCTGGTGCAACTTATACTCTGGTGCGATTTATAGTCCGGAATATACGGTGTTTGAGCTGCAAAGATTAATCAACTGAATCTGTAAAAATAATCACAGTCCTATTTTTGGGACAACACTCAAAGCACAGTTGCATTATTGAATCAAAATGTGAAAAAAGAAAAAACTATTTGGGACTTTGCACTTTATTCATCAATATTCTCAGTCTAGAAAGCTTCAGTCGCACAGTTTAAACCTTTATTTGGTTGATAATGCATTTAAAAAGTCGCCATACAACATAATTAATCGCTTGGCTATAATAATCCGCCCCGTCACGTGATACCGCGGCGTTTTACCTGCGTGAATCCCAGTTTGATGCGGCGCTGCTTGAAGGTGCGGGCGAACTGCTCCAGCTCCTCCAGGTCGCTGGGCTCCTCGCTCATGTGCGTCCCGCCGCCGAGGCCCGAGGGCAGGGAGGACGAGGGCAGAGAGGCGGAGGGCATGGAGGAGGTGGAGCCAGGTGACGGGCCGGAGGAAACCCCGCCCACAGAGACGCTGCCGGGGCCGACCACAGAGCCGCCGCTGGACACGACCATGTCACTGCTCTTCTCCCGCTGAAAGTGACAGAACGTGCAGTGAGAATCGACAAAGCGAGTGAGAGGCAACACATACCTCTGTACTGTTTGACTTTAAAACAAGTTACATGTTTATTTGTATTTATTACATTGAGCTGGAATAGAAGTGAGCAATATATCGAGTTTTAAAAAATATTGTAAGTGTTGTTTTGAAGATATGCAAAATTTGAATATTGAGTATATAATTTATATATTGTATTTTTCGGACTATAAGTTGCACCTTTTATCATAGTTTGGCCGGGGTGCTTACCACAGTTCTGTCTGTGCGTCATGTAGCTAAAGGTGTTAGCATTAGCATACATACACCTATTCACCATGTTCTCTCATCTGTTAATATTTTAAACTGCATTTCAAGATTAAATGTCCGTTCTTGGTCTCGGATTTTATCAAATAAATTTCCCCAAAAATGCGACTTATACTCCAGTGCGACTTATATATGTTTTTTTTCTTAACTATTATGCATTTTTTGACTTATCCCCCGGAAAATACAGTAATTACAAATATTTAATCATATTGCAGACCTGGTTTAGTCCTAGTTGGGCTAAATAATAAAAAAAAAAAAAGCTAAATATTAGATTTTGAGGTTTACTTGGGGTAAAAAGTTTGAGAAAACAAGTTTAAAAGTACAATTACATAGGACCACCAACCTAAAATATCAACCTGTATATTTTTTCAATATAATTTTATTTTTTTCTTCATATTTTTCATATACATTTTGACATAATTCTTCAGTCGGTTGCTAGTATCATACCGTCTTACACATCACAGATCATGTAGAACCAAAGCAGGTGATTTCCATATAGACACAATCCACGCCGGGCTATGAATCTTAATAATTCAGCGAACACAGAGTAACCCACGGCGTGAATGCGTCCTCACGTGTCCGCGGCCATTATGGATTTTTTCATTACCGGGCGCGATGGAGTCACGTCGCCCACACCGCCACGTACGCCGACGGGAAAAAACAAATGTAAACACGCCGCCACGGAACTTGTTGTGCATAATATGGGCCCAATTAGCCGGTTCTCCCAGACCGCACAGATGTGTTAAATGTGTCTTTTGATGTGCGACGCCGAGCTGCTCAACATGACACAGGCCGCCCGTGGTTTTTACGCCGCCTTTATGTTTAATGCATCGGGCGAGCTTCAGATCCGCGCCTTTCAAGCTAAACAATGTATGCAGAGTCGGAGCGTGTTGTTATTCGTACTGTAGCGCAAATGTACGCGGCGTGTTTCTGCTCACAAATACCAGTCTGGAGTTTATGTACTGATGCATGTTTGTTTTAACGTCATGTCGATCAGTGACTGACAAGTGGTGGTGTATTTTAGCTGATTGCAATGTGTTTTTAATCTGTAGTATTTACTTTTGTGCAAGTGTTTCTCCTCCGTGAGGCCGTAGGTCTTTAGTCGCTCGGGACATTTATTGGTCGATGAGGTCTTGTTCACAGCAAAGCTTGGACTAAGCCAGGACTAAAGTAAGACCAGGGTTAAACCAGGACTAAATCAAGACCAGGGTTAAACCAGGACTAAATCAAGACCAAGGCTAAACCAGGACTAAATCAAGACCAGGGCTAAACCAGGAACTAAATCAAGATCAGGGTTAAACCAGGACTAAATCATGACCAAGGCTAAACCAGGACTAAATCAAGACCAAGGCTAAACCAGGACTAAATCAAGACCAGGGCTAAACCAGGACTAAATCAAGACCAGGGCTAGAACGCGACCTAAACCAAGTCCACATCAAGACTAAACTAGGCTCAAAACAGAACTAAATCATGTTGAACGTACATTTGGTCAACCAACATTAGTATTAGTCGACCATTAATCCACTGGGTTAAGTGTA